>NW_020799757.1:0-66592 GCF_003590095.1 Trichoplusia ni | reverse complement strand
CAGCCACGCCTCGCACAGCACCCTGCACACACACGCACACTCACGTCAGAAGGCGCCACTTACCTCCGCCACGGTGAGAAGCGGGTGCACTCACTTGTATCGCTCGTAGACGCCGTGCGTGACGCTGGTCCAGCGCGCGTTGAGGCGGGTGAGGGCGCGCGCCAGGCCGGCGGGCCGCGCCGCCGCCGCCAGCAGCAGGTCGTTGCCTGCAACAGGGAGGCTGTAGCGCGGGCCGGCAGGGGGGGCTGCGGGCCTCGCGCGGGTACTCACCGGCCTCGTTGAGGTTGCGGAACTGCTCCGTGTGGTCGTCGCACTTGTCCTTGAGCGCCTGGAAGCGCGTCTTCATCTGGTAGAGCTCGGCGGAGTCGGTGATGTTGCACTCGTGCTCCTGCGGCATCTGCAGCTCGATGTGTGCGAGCCAGGCCTCCAGCTCGGCCACCTGCCGGAACACGGCCTCGGTCCGCTCCAGCGCGCGCCGCAGTCGCTCGTTCGTCTTGAAGCCCTCCTCCGTCACCTCCTCGAACAGTTTCTTTAACTCCTTCGCATCGTTCTGAACGGTTTTCGCGACTGTTTCCTCGCAGTCTTCCAGAATAGACTCTTTGGTGCTCTCTATTAATTCTAATTTCGTTTTGTACGTCGGCTTCTCTTCTTCAAATTTCTAAGATTAAAAAATAATGTATGCAATTAGAATGTTTTCTCCAACAAACAGCAACAGCATTACATTAACATAAGGGAAAGCGACAAGTAAGGCAGTGCACACTAACGTTGCTGGCGTCGAGCAGGCGCTCGAGCGGGTCCTGGTCCCCGAGCGGCGCGGCCTGGGCGTCGCGCAGCAGCAGCTGGTGCGCGTGCAGCCAGGCGCGCAGCTGCTCCGAGGCCTCGCGCAGCTGCGCCAGCAGGGCGCCGCCTGGAACACCATCACACGTTAACTTATTACAAACACGATACACGACTATTTATTAAAAAGCAATGCAACAATCGGGCACGTACCCTTTTCCAGTTTGCTGATCTTCTGTTCCAGGATGGTCTTGGTGTCGCCAAACTTGGTCACCAAGTTCTCGAGGCTGCTCCTGAAGTTGAGCTCCTGCACGCTACCCTTCTCGTAGTTGTCTCTGCGGTCCTGTACCACCCTGTCGTACGTGGACTGCAGTTCGTCAAATTCTCGTCGTAACTTGGTCAGTTGCTCTATCTTCGCTGCCATGGCCTCTGGGGTGGAAATCATCGCGTGTTCTGTAATGATCTGGGCCTCCATCGCCTGGATCCTGTTCTGCAGACCTTTGAACTCGTCCTCGGCCTGCTTGGGCGGCTTCTTGCTGACGGCCAGTTTGATCTCTACCTCGCGGGTCGTCAGGAACAGCAGCAACTGTTCGTAAGCGTCGTTGATTCGTTTCGAGTCGGTCTCGATGTCGTCCTTATGTGATTTCGGTATTTGCTTCGTGAGCAGGATGATGGACTGCGCGTTCAGCTCTTTGAGCTTCATCTCGAGCTGCTTGACGAGCCGTATCTTGTTGCGCAGGTGTATGAGCTGGTTGTTGCTGGGCTTCTCCGCCAGCATCTTGTCCTTCCACGCGTGCACCTCGTCTAGCTCTCTCTGTAGAGCCTCCACATTTTTGTAGTAGTTCTCCTTATCCTCGAGTAGATTCATGGTATTTCGGATGTCTAATAGTGAGCGTTGAATATTTTCCCATCGTCTTTTAAGTTCTTCAATGCTTTCAGCGTGCCGCTTGGCTTCCTCTGCAATAACAAAACAATAGTGTCAGTATGTGATGAGCTGGAAATAAGATTTTATAATTACTGACCTTCGAGTCCGGTCTCCGCTGCCAGTCTGCGCTGTATTTCCTCTACGTTAGCGAAGTCAGCGCGCTGAGTCTCTATTTCTTTCTCAACTTGTTCCAGAATTGAAGGTATTTCTTTCTTCTTGCCATTTTTATTCTCCAATTCGCCCTTACACTAAAAATATTAACATAAAATGTAAAGTCATTCAATGACATTTCAAGACTTGGCAATAGAGTAACACCAGTATTAGGTGCGCTTGGTACTGACGTGTGCAAGTGCAGCGTCGGCGCGGTCTGCCCAGGCGCGGAAGGCCTCGTACCCCAGCTGGAAGGCCGCGCCCTCGTCGCCGCTCAGTCGCGGCTTCTTGGCCGCGCCGGCCTCGCCACTCTGCTCCTCGCCGCTCGTGACGCTGGCAGCCGGCGGCTGCTTGACCTCCTCCTCGACCTCGAGGTCGATGTCGAACCCGAGCTCTTTTATCTAGGAGCACACAAGGTACGACATGAGATGACAGCTGGCAGGCTGGCGGGCGGGTGCGGGCGGCGGGCGGCGCGTACCCGCTGGTCCTGCACGGCCAGGATGTCGTGCAGCGCGGCCAGGCGGTCGGCCAGCGCGTCGGCCCGCTCCAGCAGCGCGGCGGCGCCCGGCAGCGCCTGCGCGGCGGCCAGCAGCGCCTGCGCGGGGCCCGCGGCGGCCCGCAGCGCGGCCCGCAGGCGCCGCAGCGCCGCCACGCGCGCCGCCACGCCGCCCACGCAGCTGACGGGCTCGGCCTCCAGCTGCTTGAGCTCGGCCTCGTGCGCGTCCAGCGCGCGCGCCAGCCCCGCGTGCTCGGCCTCCAGCGCCGCCCAGCGCTCCTGCAGCTCGCGCAGGCGCGCCAGCTGCTGCATGGTCCAGCTGCACGTGTGTGACCACCGTTCGCTCAGCGCCGTCAGTTGGTCTTCGATCTCCGTTACACCTGCGATTATAAATTAAACGAATCGTAATTGATACTCTGATAAACAAGGGAGAGGACTATTATTACCTATCGACTATTAGGTATCTGGCAGCGTTACGTACTGTTATCGTGCGCATCGTCGTCCACTACGATGACGCAGTCGGCGAGCGCGTCCACGAGCGGCTGCTGGCGCGCCAGGTCCTCGTGCAGCGCGGTCACGGCGGCCAGCTGCGCGGCCACGCCCGCCGCGCCACCTCGTACCGAGCCCATGTGCGAGATGCGGTCTTCTGTCTTGGTCAGCCATTGTCTAGCACATGAATGGACACATTAACCTGTTTATTCCGCCCCGAGCTGCGCGTGTCGGGCGCCACTCACCGGAACTGCAGCAGATGGTGTTGCTGCGCGCGCATGAGCGCCTGGTGCACGTGCGCCTGCGTGTCCATGGCGCGGCGCCGCAGCTGCTCCCAGCGCTGGTTGAGCAGGCGCAGCTGCAGCCGCACCTCGGCGGTCTCCTCGCGCGACAGCCCCGCCTCCAGCACCAGGCGCGCGCCCTCCTCCAGCACGGCGCCCACGCGCATCTGGTGCTCCGACAGCTCCAGCAGGAATTTCTACGACATCCGAAGCAAAAGTAAAAGTTAAAGTACACACGCCGATACATAACTATACCGCAGCCTCTCGTCTCTTCATAAAGCGCGGCTACCTCGTGCGCGTGGAAGTGGTCCTTGAGCGGCGCGAGGTCGTCCCCCGAGGGCGCGCGCGCCTCCGCCAGCCGCTCCTCGGCCTCCAGCAGCCACGCCAGCACCTCCTCGAAGGCCGCGTAGTAGCCGCCCAGCTCCACCGAGCCCGTGGTGGCCGCCGACAGCGGCCGGCTGGCCCCGCCGCCGCCCCCCGCGCTCTGCGACACACGACACTACGGTCACAGCGGCCTCGCTAACATGTCTCAGTCTACTCTAATGACATACAATGGCAGGTTACCTCGGGAGGTTGCGTGGCTACCGGGGTGCTGGGCTCGGAGTGAATGCTCTCTAAGTCGGCTACGTCCTCACTTGAATGCGGCAGAGATTGGAACAAGCACATCACGTACATCATTATCGACTTCTTATCAGGGTTCGGCGTGTTTACGTCTAGGATTATAAAATATAGATATAAGAATATTATTCGCAAAATAAAGTTAATAAGTAGCGAGTATATAGATATATCGATACGGTGAGGAGGTGAGGAGGTGAGGAGGTGTGGAGTGGCAGGCGTACCCTCGGGGTCGAGCAGGCGGTCGATGTTGAGATGCGCGTGCGCCAGCGCGAAGGCGTGGTCGAGGCGCGCGGCGGGCGAGCGCGCCAGCACCGCCGCGTAGTCGAACAGCTGCGGCCGCCAGCGGTGCAGCAGCGCGTTGAACGCGAGCCCGTCCGACCACGACGTCGAGAAGTTCTTCACGTTCACGCCGGTGTAGTTCTGCACATATTATGGTAATGCGACTTCTTATATGCGCGGTAATCGAGCAAGCGAGTTATTGGAGTTACATTACACTAATAAAGTTTGACAAATACAATAACAAAGGTCTAAAACAATTATAGTCTTGTTTGATTGGACTTCTGACAGTCCAAAACCGACACATGTCAAATCAAAATCAATGAAAGAGAAAGTGCTACCTGCGTGTGCGTGCGGCACCACGCTAGCAGCGTCTTCTCCAAGTTGGTCTGCTGTAGGTCCGACATGAGCTCCTTGAGGTGGTAGTGCACCTGCCAGTGCAGGATGATGCTCCACACCAGACCTGCAAGCGGACGGGTCATGAGTCATGAGTGGCGAGTGCTCCGCGAGTCAGGCACGTCGGCCGGCGCGGTCGTTACCTAGCGTGAGCTTGGGGTTGGCGTCTACGATGTCGTTGCTGCTGATGTTGACCAGCTTCACGCCGTTGCTGTCCAGCACCTGCAGCGCCGTGTTCACGTTGTTGATGTGGTGGACGCGCATGCGCCCTCGCTCTCGTTTCTGTCATATTACAATTCACTCATTAACAAGAAAACTCAACCTAATCTATATTTTGCACCGTAACCGTTACTCAAATAAAAATCTCTTGTAGGTACTACTACAGACAAAGTATCCACACGTAAAAGTGTCAAGAAGCAGTGACATCTAATTCAGTGGACTCAAATCCAAGAAAAAGTGAAAGTACTAACATAAAAGGAAATGCATGAATAAACTGTCATCTGAGTATACCGTAATTAGAGACTGGAGAACCTTAGTTCATAATTCAATAAAATTCAAATACTACTCACATACTGCTGCGCGGTGAGGATCTCCAGCAGCGACAGCAGGACCTCTCCGTCCCGCAGGTCCAGGAACAGGTCCTCCACAAGCGGCTTGTCGTTCTGCAACACACACTCGTACAGCAACCCCACAAGTCGCACTACCTACAGATGATGCACGACCAAACCTTTCTGCTATTCTCTCTGACCATTAACATTTCGATTTAGCATTGCATTCTACGCACTAGATCTATGTTTAGGTCTAGCTAGGACTATGACAGACTACTAGGTTCACTTGCAAGTCCATGCTCACAGCTCGCGACGACCTGATTGACCTTAATTATTGCATCCACATATATTATTAAAATGTTGCACGCGTCCCTATCTAGATACATTAATGTAATTTGTGTCGTATTTTCCAAATTAGTATGAAAATGCACACACGCAACTGAATGCTATCGCCCTATCTGTTTAGCTTCCGATCGATTTAACTACCTTGCCAATTCTAGGGCTAATAATAGAGATAAGCCACTGACTCATTACATCAGCTCAGATGATAACTTCAGATGCGTGAGCTTCGGGCCGGCCATTGAGTTTATTACTTCATTGATGTTTAATGAGTATGTTACCGACAAGTACGCCGGCCGGGCGCGGCGACGCTTGTTACACACAACAAACAATTTAGTCGATCACGATCGGAGACCTACAGATTAATTACGAATTGTTATTCAATCAACTACGCCTGTAGCATCGCCACACGGCTGTACGGGCGTGGACCTGTGCCTATTTGACTTTGTGGTTATATGCTTGTCTCTATATGTATATGTTCAATGTTTAAAAAAATATGATTTACAGTGCACGAGTTACTAAATAATGTGCCAGTTAATTTACGGTAAGGGTGTACTACATTCCTAGCTAAATGATGGCGCAATATGTGTGTGCAGCAGTAAAACTTGACCATATACAAAGACAAAGTAACATACTATGTTACGCCCTGTATCGCCGGTCTGTACACACCTTAAGAGAATATGAACAACGAACATTAGTCCACCGTCTATTAATTATTATAAACGCTTGTATTTCCTAATTTTGTAAACAAAAGTAGGTCCTTTTTTTACCTTGACTAGTTGGGAGTTTATCCATTTGGTAAATGTTTTTTTCTGGACATCTTCCCGTTCATCTGAAACAAGTAAACAGGAATTTTAACAATGTTTCCAAATTAGCACCGCGGGTCCCGAGCCCGGGCGCGCAGTACGTACGGGGCGGCGCGGGGGCGGCGCTCAGCAGCGCCTCGCACGCCTTGAGCAGCGTGAGCATGGCGCGCCCTCACCACATGCACAGCGCGTGGCTCCCGAGCCCGCCGCCGCGACACACTGCTGTACCGGGTCGCCGGGATCCCGTTATCCTCGCTCCAGCGAGCATTATTATCGCTTTGTTTGTGTACTTATAATATGCCGCTACGCGATGACCTTCGAGACTTCGCGTCGCACCCGATACGCAAATCTCTTTCTTAACATTTGAATAGGCACATTTAAATACTAATATGCTCGCTCCTACATAAATTACTATTTGCCTTTCGTCTTGTGCCATGTTTACAGCCCAACATATGTAAGTACCTTATTCGTTTTCTTTCTCTTGGCGTGTCAATTATTAAATCCTTTTCTTTCCTAGAATAAATGGACTTACGATGTCCTAATTATTCACGAAATTATTGAGAGTAAAGTACAAATATAATTTCGTCAGATCTATATCTACAACAGTCATGCCATCGGTAAGCGGCAGCCGCGCAGTCTGTGTAGCGCCTGCCTGCTAAAGACTCCGCTCAATGAAAGCACAAGTGTAGTGAGGTAAGATTAACTACAATGACCTCCAGCCGCGACACAGTTACTGCTTTCTGTTTTTATATCAGCTGACTACGTAACAATGTTTTGCGAGTATTGGTCGACTCCGATGGGAGAATGCCTAATTTACTTATAATTACTAATAATTTTGGATAGAGTAAATATAGACTTAGAACAAATCTAAGGCGGAGATGCAATCTTGCGGTTTCAGTAAAAATATCCGAAAAACCACGAATATCTTCCGTAACAGTTGACCTTTCGAAATTTTAACACAGCGTATGATTGTGAAGCACAATCAACGCCTAGATCGTTCAACAGATTATTATTTTCTTTGAGTCTCACATATCTGACACCTCTTATTATTCAAGTAGCTATATATCGGAATATTCGGAATATACGTATACCATTTCTCAGACCATACCTTTGACCCACCTGTGGGCTACCACAGATGGGTCAATACGTCACCAACCACTACTCGACTGGTGCGGAATCAAACCTTGGCTTGAGAAATAGCGAGCGCCTATTTCCTAGGAATAGCCCTTCACACTGATCAACACTCGACAGAATACATTTAGTGAATACGTATCCCTTCATTAGTGGGGAGGACGAACGGCAGGGGCAAGACGTCACAACAGACTTTGACTTTGTTTATTTATATTTTACCCCTTCAAATTGTAACGTGTATGTGTGCCTAAAAAACCGTTAGTAGTATGCAGGTGCCTACTAGTCATAGTTTGACTGTTTATAGTGTTCATGTACGTGTGACTTAAATTGTGAACTAAACTTTTAAAAGGACCAGATTGTATAACATTCTCTAAAGGGGCTACATGATGAACTACTTCAATGGCAAATAACAACACTATTTAATTTTTCACACTTAAATTAAATTTAAATCCAGCGAACTGAGCAAGAACGAACGTTCCAATGAGAAGTTCAATTGACATTAATTGCCAAAAACAAACTGCGAAGAATACAAATATAATTATTTATATTCGCATGCAAAGGTTAGTAAGGGCAACATTTTAGAATACAACCAACTAGGTCAGACAAAAAATCTAACAAGATTTGGACTGTGAGATGCGTCGGGCACCCGGCGTCAGGCGCTGCGTGCGTCTGCTCACGTGTGGGCGGACCGCACCTATGTCAGTGGTAACAGTTACGTGAGGAAAGTTTACTAAAGAAAACAAATGTTACTCCGGTAACCACACGTGCTTTCTTGGACTCTCTGGAATACAGTACCTAGCTATAGAAAGTCTCAACGGCTAGGCAAATTTCAAATCCGTTAGCAGTTTCAGTAGATTAACGAAATATTCACATTCTATAAAAACTGAGCACATGCCCGATGGTGCGCACAGATGCCGAAACATTCCATGTTTCACTGCGTAGCAATTATTTCTACTAATTTCTCTTCATTAAGCGGAGCGTGCGTGTTCCGCAGACCGCCGGCGCACGTGCTGCAGCACATCATATCGAGGAGCGGCCCGGCCGGGACTAGCTAATTGAGTGCTTTATTTACATGTAGGCCCAAAGCTAATCATCAACTATCTAAACCGTAAAATTATTGAGCATTGCTTTTTCTCTCGTGGAAAAACCTATAAGGTCCTGAGAAAACTAAAAGAATATATCTTACTATTTATTCGAACTACCTAGGGCGGTAACACAGAGCTTACGAGCGGACAGAAGCATCCACCAATATTATGATCGTAGTTAGTATGCACGTAAGCGCCACAAGTGCAGTAGACAGGCGGAAGTGCAACGATTACGTTACGAGCCACGATTAAGCTGAGCATACAAATGTGTCGTCGCGCAGCGGCCGCGGACCTCGCCGCTACGTCACTCGTTGATCCAGTGTCGCGTGTTGAGACCGTCAAAACGGTCTCCACGCTACTTGGAAGTCTTGCAATCAATGGAGTACACTAGTCAAATAGTTGAAACTCAAATAGCCAACCAAGTCAACTTAACCTTCACATTTCCATTCCGGACACAAGAAAGACTAAAAAAATGAAACTGTTATAAAATTGGATCATTGACTTATTACATTGACCTCGTGCGAGTCTCTTGCGCTATGGCTATCGTGCGTGATAACGTCTGAAAGCTGAACAGCCGCTCATAGTTCTCATTCGTTAGCATAGTTAGTCACTCAATGAATTAGAGGCATGACATCACCGCGGCAATTGTGCAAGACTAAGAGATGCGCATACGCAGGGTTAAGCTTAAGTTTACAAGTCATAAAATAGACATACTTAGCACATTAAAAAAACGTGTCGTATTGAGCTGATTAATTTTAAAAAGAAGCCTCAGTTGTCTCTGACACTCGAATGTGGGATCAAATAGAATTAGAAAAGTCCACTAAGGGATATGTCTTTTGAAAATAGAGCTGAAAATACACATGCAAGTTCTTATAGATGGAGGTCACCGAAGTTTTATCGAATCGAAATGTGGGTCAGAAAGACTCTGTTAATTTTTATAGTTGTAAGTTTGTACTCAAATGACGTGTAATTGAGACGTGACTTCGACCAAATTCCTCGTGGAGAGGCGCGTCCGCACAAATTTGGTCGGGCGTAATACGTACGTATCACAGACATATTCGGCGTCGTCTGAGAGCATGTTGCCGACTTCCCAGCAACAAGTGTGAGAGCCGCGTCGCAGCCTCGGCCGACATGTCCGTAAGCGTGTTACATAACGATACAGACAGGTAAACATCACAATGTGACGACAACATCTTTTCGAATACTAAACCTATTTCATGTTCGGAACTAAAGTTTGTGTGCATTTTATTCATTGATCCTACCAAATTGCATATAATCCAAAAGACAACTATTACAACTACGCACACACAGTAATTCTCAGAGTTAGCTGTCTTTTTTACCTTCCGTCCACTCAGGTGTTAGCATTATCAGCAGTAAAGAGTAAACCCTCTGTAAGTGTGGTTTATGTACTCAATTCATCAATACCCATTTATGTTGAGTTTTATGCCCACCAGCATGAAATAGGTAGTTTATGTAGGCTATAGACAAAAACATAATATCCAACTTTGAATTATAATATTGGTTGTTTGGTGTTTGACGACCTCCGTGGTCGAGTGGCGTACGCACCGGTTTCAAAGTGTCGCTAGCTCTGAGGTCCCGGCATCGATCCCCGGTCGGGTCAATGTAAAAATTTACATTTCTACATTATCTGGGGTTTGGGTGTTTATGGTACCTTCATTGTTACATCTGAATTCCATAGTACAAGTGCTTTAGAAATTTACTTTTGGTTCAGAACAATGTGTGATGTCTGCATTTATTTTATTTATTTATTGGTACTAGTTTCTTGTGTATAGTCAATAAATTTCTATGTAATAAGACCATTATTTAGCAAATCCATACTTTTAAGTGAAGAATATAATTTAAAATGATGCTATGAGATATTATCATGAATGATCCATACTTTCACACACACTAGCAAAAGTAATATGACATAAATCAATAAGCAAGTGTATTTGTGGACAGGCGAGCTCACATGACAACTTGATCATCACCTGAACCAGTTCCATAAGGAAGAACATGATCTGCTGCAACATGATCCCGCTAACATTTCATACAGCTTTCTTCAACACAATTGGTGCATGACAGATTCTGCACACAACACCTCACACACACTAACACATGAACATACTTGTTGACAAAATGATTTATTACAATATACATACATAACTACAATATGCAATTAACATCAATACATTGCATTGCTTATTATAGATATTAACTGCAATAGATTTTAAATAATGAAATCATTCTGTTACTGCTCACATTTCTTTTTATATATTATCATTTTACCATAAAACTTGGTAACATCATCACTCATTCAAATACTAAAATAGTTTTGTTATCAGTACGGCCTCTATGTCATCCCAAGTCTACATAATAAGTATTAATAGAAAGTTATGTCACACAAGTCTCACAGACATCAACAGCAGTCTTTACCAGGAGCTCCTCATGTGGTTGTGGTTCAACATAAAATTAACTATTATAAGAATCTGACTAGAGTTTACAATTAGCTTTTCTCTAGATATGATATTATTGTTTTGTAACATGTGTATTATGGTTAATGTTGCAATTAAGGTTTATGCTATTGTTATATATTAATAACTTTATTAAGTTGCACACTGTTGACTGCCAATATTCAACCACTTCTCCTGCCACGGGTCTGCTGGTAGAGATTTCTTTAGAAATAAGCAGCACCCTTGTACATCATACTTTGTAATGTTGTGTATGTTACTATTTAGTGTGTTCATAACATTATTAATAATTAATAAATAAAATAAAAATACATACCAACAAAAAAATATTTTAAGAAAAAAAATCTTGTATCTCATTTGCCTGTTAACAAACTATTTACTATATTGCAGAAATAATACTTCATTATTAAGGTTCAATTTGCTTCTACGTTGTTCATCAAGAGAAATAGTGAATCAGCTGTTTGTGGACCTTCCTGTAGTACCTACATGCATAGGTGGAACAGCCAACTAGCTTAACAATTTTAATAAAAATAAAGGTAAACAAAATTTAGCGGATAATCTGTAATGTGAGAAGAGAGTGAGTTGAAACTTTATCAAATGGCTGAGCACACATAGTTACATAGTTTGATAAGATAGCGGCGGCGGCGGCGGCGGCGGCGGCACCTGCCGCTGCTCACGCCGCGCTCCACTTGCATCACCAGCGCCATACAACTCCAACATTAGACTATTCAAGGTCTCGCTTTTACAAGGTATGCTATGGTCAAGACGCCTCACGCCCGGCACACTTACCTACGTAACTCGGCTCCATTTTCTCCGAGCCTTATCTGTCACCGACGATGCCTTTTCAATCCAGTTTATGTGATGATAAAAAGTTTTTCTGAGACATGACAACACACACAGACACCGCCACTCCCGAGTTGAAACTTTGTTTCAAACTTTTCAAAACAAGAATATACAACTCGGTGATGGACAAAACCGCTTGAGTTCGACACCATACACTTTAAATTTAAGCACTATTCCCACAACGTTGAATACACAAAAATTTAAGATAATGTTACAACGCTATAAAGCGCAGAAAACATTACGAAGACGCACAGCAAAGTTGAAGTATCCGAAACTACGAAAATGACAGGCGAGCGAGTTGAGTGCAATGACAAGCGGGGGAGGGTGTACACGGCGCGGCACGATTAAGTAGCGTAGGTACGTAAACATTACTGTAGTTGTGTATGTGTGACGCGCACACTAACAAGCTAAAGTGTAGCCATATTGAATATTACAATATTCGGAATAAAAAGTTGACTTTAATTGATTTTTAAATACCTGTTTAGTTAACTTGACGATTATTGTGAAATCAGATAATTTATAACAATAATCAACAACATCAAATAATTCGTTCGTGAGTTGCGAGTTTGAAGCGCCATCTAGTATTTTAGTTTCGACTAAGTGTGTAGTATTTATACTTATTACTTAAAAGATGGTGTTGTTGCATGTTTCTATCACAGGAAATGATAATTATTGTTGTTTTGGATGTTTAAACTAGCATACTATAAATTTTATCATTTTGTTGTTGACAAACTAATTATGTACAGTATTATTGGCTTACTAATTATGTAGAGGAATAACAGCTATGGAATGAAAATGACTTAGCCTACATTTTAAAATGAATTCTTGGAAGCTTTGAAAATACTTACATTTACTGTGACTTAGATGCTTTTCATATGGTGCATAAGCATAAGCTGGAACGTCTCCGATCTCCACAACCCAAGTGACCTTACGATGGCCCATGGTTGGCGACCGCGACGCCATCTTTTGACTTTCACTGCCACTACATAGCATTACAGTCGTTCACATATGGTAACTACTTGTTTGCACTTTGTCACTGTCACAACAAGCTCACTGAATTCCGACCAAGAGTAGGTAAATAATATCCCGCGCTCCCAAAACGAATCACAAGTAATCTCACAATCGCACACACTATGAAGTCAATTATTATAGACGTGGTTGCTATTAGACACTTATCGTACTAGCCATCGACATAATACAATCACTTGTTTAACCAGACAGAATAGAGTATTTAAATTGCCAATATCAAAAAGGGAGTATAGAGACTGCATGGATAGTATGTTAGAGATATGCATATATGATATAGTCGTACTCTTGTAGTCGCGTGTCTTGCGTCAAGTTATCGTTTTTAATCGTAATTGCTTGGAAGACTTTTCTGTTGTTGTATTACCAAATTAATTGTAAAGCATACGCATGCACTAGGGGCAGCGGCCGACGCAGGGCCGAGTGGCCGCGCTACAGACTCTACAAAGTGCACTTTTGTTGCACACTACAGTTGCGGTTTATTTATTCACTGCTGGTGCCTCGGTTATTTTTAGGTACACGTGGTTTACCTTGAGCTGGCTCTGACTCCTTACCAGACAGCCATGCACGTTGAACTTGCTACACCCACTAGTGACAGCACGCGACCGATCCACTCGCGAATCGCAATCATTTGTGCGTTTATGTTTGGCTGCTTGTTTTGTTTAGTTTGAAGACTCTCAGGGCGCCGATTCTGCTATTTACAATTTGATTAAATTTGGAACTTTCCCTATTCTGTGAAGCATTTCGCCAACGCATTTGAAAATTAATTGTATTGACCGTGAGTGTTCCACCCCGTACTCAATTTAAAAAAAAATTGTTGGAATATAATTCTTAGAATAATACGAATATTGCCAATTTAATCCAATTTCCATTCATTCAGTTGTCATTGTAAATAGGAGAATTGTGGTCCTGGGCCCCCTAAGATATTTTTGGATACGTTACGTATGTTTTTATATCATCACATTCTGAAAAAGTAAAGAAGGGAAAAAGGATTTAAAAACGTCACTTGCTAGTAAACAGCATAATGGTAAGAGACGTCACACGAGAATTTAGATCACTGTACCTATCCCCTTCATTTTTTGTGTACGAGATAAAATAAAAAATACTGTATAGTTAAATACACCGTAGAGGTAGCTATTTAGGTTTATCTACAGTTGTTTGCTCTTACGACTATATTGTCTCAGCCGGCAGAAGCAGACTCCAGCAAACTGCTCTAAACTCCATTTGTCAATAATACAAAAAAAAACCTAAATAAGACCTGGAGTGTCTTTTTGTTTAAAAATCGTTAAAATGCATTAACCAATGAAAGAAATAATTCGGTCAATCATTTTCCGTATCCAAGATTTAGATTGTCTGCTATAGCATTGTTTGAATTGTTTCCCTTTCTTAATTACCTGAACAAATGGAGTTCTGGCAATAAAGGAGGGCGCGTGCGTGAGCGCGGCCCGCGGCCCGGCTGCGGGCGACTCCCGGCTGCCTGACATTTACGTTTATTTAGAGCTCTACGAGTCGCACCAGCTGATTCATACAGGACTAGATAACGGCTATTAACATCTCTTTAAATAGCACTTCTATACCGATATAAGTTTATTATAGTTTATGTTTCGAAAATTAACTAATAGGAAAATTTAAGCGTCATGGCTATTATAAATATTTCAATTTTCCTGTGAACCTTCAACATAACTTAAAATAAGGTTCTAGTGCTTAAGAAGAGTCTTGCGGCGCGGTGTAGAGCCTGCGTCGGCGGCTGACGCGAGGTCGTGGCACCCACCCGTGTGGAACTGGGCCAGTGTTACGCACCACGCAGGAGGCGCACCTGTCCCGCAGCGGTGGTGAGCGCCACGGGACACCACTGGTGCTCGCTCAGCCACCGGCTCAGGCGGAGACCTCAAACAGCAGCGGTTGAGGAACGATAGCCGAAACCGTTCAAGTTTATTGGAACTAGGTATCGTTGTTCTTATTACATTTGCATAAAGTAGTTGTGCGACAAGGTCGATGAGCAAGACATTATGTATATAAATTCTAATTCAAGTTAACTCAGTTCAGTTTAAGTTTCTTGATTAGATATTAATTGGTTTAACATGAGTTTAGTCACCCATGTTTAATGGTAAATTGTTTGTTTGAAGTTAAGAACTTAGGTTCTGCTTTTGTGAGCGTATTCGACTGCCACTGTTTACATGTCACGCAATAAGTAAATGTCATATTTTATCTTAGTTTAGGTTACTATTTCTTATCAGCGACAGTGTTGGCCTACTTTCAAAAGAAAAGCGTCGTTAATAAATTGAATTATCACTAGCACGGATCATTAATAAAATGTATGCAGCAATTATTCATTTCACTAGAACATTTGTAAACAGATAAGGTTGGTTGCGCGCGCGCGGTATGCGAGGCGCGCGGCTGTGAGCGGCTCGGAGCGCGGGGACACGTGTGGCGCGGGCTCACGCCGCCGGCGACTGGCACTGCCCGCACTGCTGGCAGCTGCCGGCCCGGCCAGGACTGCCTGTAGCCCTTATCATCACAATATCGCGACAAGGATAAGGATCGCTGATGCTCATTATTATCATAATCAAGTACATACGTAACTGCACACTTTATTCATTATCAAGTATCGGAAACAATTGCAAAGATAAGATTAATCTATAGTTAATTGTATACACACGAGTAGGTACGAAACACAAGTATTTTATGAAGGTAATTTAAATTGTGTCCAAACTAAATAGTGTATGAAATTCATAATTGTTGTATACAAATAGACATCGGCAGCTCAGCACATCATGTTCACAACATATACGTACTTAGTAGCTATTGAGTAGTGAGCTACAATCAGGTATAACTTTTTGTCATCAGGTTCGGTCAGTAATGTCGTCACAGTATCCCTGTTGTGTTAGGTGGTAGTGCAAGATGAAGTCGTAATCAGTTGCGTCATCATAAAGATAATCAGCGTATGTGTTCGCGTGGTGCCGCCATTGCGCGATGGCAGTGTTCCCGCGGGACGAGGGCGATGCCCCTGCGCCGCGGTCCTCCCTGATTACACTAGTGATCACGTCCTTTGCCACGTGCCACTGAGCCTCCGCCCGCTACGGTGCGCAGCGGAATTCAAAATAGTACAAACTAATAGCGGCCTGGCGCGGGCGCGGGCGGCCTGACTGTCACTTGTAGATTAGTAATCATTGAAATAAAAAGGCTTATTTTTTATATCAATGTTGTCTACAAATACAAGAACTATACACATGTGTGAAATACCAAATAGCGTATTGTTACCAAAATATAATAAATAACTTGGTATGCATGAGATGTCATCAAATTGTGGGAAGATCTCATATGTGTGTCACAGATGCGTTACAGTTTCAAAGAGCGGCGACGGACGACTCGCCTCAATTGAAATTAATATAGCTGGAGCATTGCGTTCTTGAGAAACAGACGGTACGCACACAGATGAAACGGAGTCAATGTTTAGCTCCGAATCCCGAGTGAGTGGAAATTATGCCAACTTGATGACACGAAAAGAATTCATAGTCAATATTGTTCACGCAGCTCACACTTCAAATCGGCAACAAACTTTTAAGCCCATAAAAATTGGCAGTCGCCTCTTATCATACAGCCTGTGATAAGACATCTATTGTTTAGTCGTAAATAGTATAATATTGTAGACTGAAAGACATCGTGCTGCTGGGGAGTTTGTTGCAAAAGCAAATAGGAAGCCGTGAAGGGTGGGCGAAACTGGGCGCTGTCCGATGTACCTAATCTGATCTTTAAAAAGTGCTCCTTAGTAGCCTAATTTGAATAAATGACTTTTGATTTTGAATTTTGAGTCTCAAGAACATTGACAAACGTCTAGAGACGAGACCAGCAGGGC
The DNA here is from genome assembly GCF_003590095.1 of Trichoplusia ni. Lineage (NCBI taxonomy): Eukaryota > Metazoa > Arthropoda > Insecta > Lepidoptera > Noctuidae > Trichoplusia > Trichoplusia ni. Next base: position 50,082 of record NW_020799757.1, on the reverse strand, counting down.
TTAGTAAACGTTCTAAATACACCGGTCAATAATTGTGTTCTTAACCAGCGCAGCAGCGCCCCGATTCTGTTATTTACGATTGCTGATGGATGAATGGAAATTAGATTAAAATGACACTATTCGTATTCTCTGAAAGATTTTGCCAACACAATAATTCCAAATTCAGTACGGGGTAGAACACTCGCTGTCGATAGGTACAATGATGTTTCTTTGTGACACGCTCGTTCGGGGCGCTATTGTAATGGCAAATTGGCGAAGCTGTGGAATACTTTTAATTTCAATTTGTCATGAGCACTACCTTATTTACATTAATGTAACCACTTGATTTCTCTCCTTTTGCCTACTATCTGTGATATTCACAAGTATCTGCATCGTCTATTAACAAGTGTCTACTAGCACACTTACTGCAAGTTTAGCGTCGCCATGTTTCGGTACAATACCATTTGATTAGCGTGTTACAAGCGTTAATAATAAAAAGTGCTATTTATTTGAATTGTACTGTAATCTGACCTTCAATAACACTAACAAAATGTATTACTTTTCTATTTGCGATGTATTTCGAAACACAGTAGCGCCGCAGTCCATGCCACGTTGAATACAACGGTTCTCGTCCGATCACTGAACATAGCAACTTCGGGTGTAGTAGTTGGATGGGTGACCGCCCGAGAGAACTCGTCTACTAGCCTGCTTAGCTGAGCCCTCCGGCTCTGTTACTATTTGGTAATCTGTGCCAGAGTTCTCACCCGCGTTCTTTCTGCTTTTTTGTGTATGAAGAGTGATATGTTAAACATACATCGACACATATTGTATCGATAAGTTTTAGTGGAGTTGTTTAGTGGACAGTCATACAAAAGTTTGTTGGCATACACAGGAATAGCTTCCGAGTATGCCAACAAACTTTTCACGTACATTATAATGAAGATTTTGACTCTCCTTTTTGTGTCCGTCAGGTAGGGTCAAGAGGAAGGAGGAAGGCATTAATCGTACGCCTGACCCGCATACCTGATCATGGTAAACTGCGGCGATGTAACAGTGGGCTGTGCTCGGGACTATGGACTTATGTGTGTAGCATCATCGACTGTGATTGATTCGATAACAAATTGCCCGAAGAATTCGACTTACTAGCGTTCGAGTTTTGACGCTGTAAATATGTATGAGATAAAGTAGTACAGAATTGCAGAGGCCCAGCCCAGCAAGTCCTGGACGATATCCAATCCTGTCTATCATTGGTGTCACAAAAGGGTAGTTGACTATATGTATAAATCTTTCTAAAATAATGTTGAATATGTAATTTTCCTGTTATATATATATTCCTATATTCCTATTATCATTAAAAAGTAAGGAAGATTAAAAGGGCTTCAGGTTATGAAATGTATGGTAGTGGGGGCTAGTAACATCAATTGTTAGTAAAAAGCGTACTGGTAACTGAGGCCATACGAGATTCTATTTCACTAGGTATAATATATCCCCTTATTTTTTCTTTTACGGGATATACTTAAGAAATAATGCTTATCCAATATTTTTAGGAAATCTGTCAGATGGACTAAAGAGTTTTATTTTGTCAAGTAGCCTAAATTGTTCGAGTCTTGTGGTAGACTCTCCACATCCTGCCGACGCATTATGGGTTTTGGCGGTTATTAGTCTAGCCAACACAAATCCTTCCAAAAGTTCAGAACTTTTCTGTTACGTTTGCAATTGCCCAGTATTCGAGGTATATAGAAACTGAGCAGGTACCGAGGAATTCATAAGTCAGGTGACTGAATGAGGTTACTTTAAAACTTAAGATTCTGAAATGAAACTACTTTTACGGATTTTATCGCCGTTTAATTTGAGATTTTAGTTCCCGACGTTTCGAAACCTTTGCAGGTATCATGGTCACGGGCAGACTGAGATGGCGTTCGTCTTGACAGAAGATGTTGCTCGTTCTACCTTCATATTTTAATTAATTATTTGTGGTCCGACCTACGCAGTATGAGCTCACTGTGTCTTGATGTCTTGCAGCGCTGCTCTTGGGTTTGGCCTTGAGTTTATTTATTATTGGATCCCAAGTAGGTGATATCTTCCAGCCATCTTCTCTATTGAAATTAGGGTGTTTTTTAATCTCAATAGCCTCGCGAAACATCCTAGGTAGGAATTTGGATTCTTTAGCGAGGATTTGTGGTTGGTCAAATCTAATATAATGGCTGGAACCTTCAGCATGTTCGGCGACTGCAGACTTCGTTGAGCGGCGGTGTTTGACGTCAGCTATGTGTTCTTATATTTAATACATGCAATCAGCACAAGTTTGTATCGATACTTAAGAGAAAACAAATAAATTCAATTAGGAAACAGTATTTTTTGTGAACCCACTCCTATTGCGTTTCTAAAAGAAAATCTCGAACTTCTGAACATTTTCGCTTCGAATTTCTTTTTAGTCGATATAGTTCTACGACAAAAAGTTGCCGGTTAAAGTTGTAGAGAATTTAATTTGCTACGTAAAGTGTCGTCGTTTTATTGTCAGATAGGTAAATAGTTTGGGAGATATATTATCGTAAAATCATTATTTCACCCCCCCCCCCCGTGGAGTGGCGACCCCACATAAAAAGTCCTCTAAAAACGCAAGGCAAGGTCTAAAAAATGTAACATTTCAATGGACTATCAGTCAAAATATTTATTTTAAAAAAATAATCAAAGCAAGCATTGTCACAACATAGATATTGCTCACACTTGAAAATCAGGCACCGCTCGCGACTATTTCCAGTACAACAAGCATAGATGGGAAAGAATATTGGTGAGAGTCGGATTCATAGATTACTTATTTACAGAGTAATTATTGTAACATGAAATACAATTTTTTTGCATAAGCTAATATATTAACTGGCTTATATAAAAATAAATATCTTGTGCCTTATCTGCACACTCCCAGCTGGCAGGGACGCCGAAAACATTTTTGATGCCTTATATCAATGATTGTTTTTGCATTTAAGTGTACCTACATATAATTAAACTACTTTGTCAATATATTAGTTAGAGTTTTGTAAAATAAAAACTGTATTTAAAATTAAATAGATTTTTATTTTAAGGGTAGATAAACAGGGTAAAATCGGGGAGCCCTATCTGAGGCTTCGCTGTTCATTCGCCTGTCCGTCATCAGGCTGTATCTCATGAACCGTGGAAATAGAAGTAATAGAATGTATTTCCCACCCCAAATTTGTTGAAGAAATGTCAAACTCGGCCCGTTGTTATGTGATTAACTCACTGAAAATGTTCCCTCGTTTCACACGTATGTTGCTGTGTATAAAGTATGTATGGTGTTTCTAAAAATAAAATGGCATTTACATGAAAAAGAACTACTGACATTAATAACATAGTTTCTCCGATATCTCTCCGTTTTATTGATGCATGAATATTAATTTCACAACGCATGCGTGAGTTTACTGAACAGAATACTCATAGGAGTCTGCATTGTTCCACGTAAAGGCGAGTGCCCACTGCAGTTGTTGGCCACACGTAATCGACGGATAACTTAACCTAGAATCAGACTTTATATCCGAGTTCAAAATGAAATTTAAAAACATAATGTTATGTCTCTTACTGTGACTGTGAGTGTGTGAGTGACTGGGTCACTTCACTTCAAATGGCTTGCAAGTTCAAGGTTTGTTATAATTAAAGTATTTTCGCGCGGCGGCGGCTTGCGCTTACTTGTAATAAGTAAAAGCAACGTCTGCACGATTCTGCTGATTAACTTCGATACGGGGAGCTTGCTCGATAGATACTACCTCTTCGTAAAGTCTATTTTATATTATTTGTTTTGGTACTTTCAAAAAGTAAACAAACTAAGGGAGATTTATGGGCAAATACATACTTATTAATTAATAATAAAGACTTTGTATTGATATTAGGTTTATTAAAATCAATACAAAATAAACGATATACATAATTTTCAATTTTTTTTGACTCGCGACCTCGCCCCGTCCGGTCATGATTAAGGACTCCGATTGGGTCTGAAACTAGTCGGGCAACCCCGATAAATACGCGTGAGTAAACAATCATAAATAAAGTGAAAAAGAAACATCATCATGTCTGCCAAAGTCGGGAAACGTGCCCAAAAGGCTGGCTGCATTACCACGTTGTATGGCAATGTTAATTCTTTGAGAAAAATACAGACCAGCTTTCTGATCATGGGTAGAGTCGACCAGACGCTTTGCGAGAGAGAGATTTGATTTGGTGAACTCTGACTGCACGGATAGCCGAATGCTATAGCACAAATATTCACCAGACAACACTTGTGCGACACAAATACTTAAAACATTAGTGAGGTAGTCGTCACTAAATACTTTATTCTTGTTCCACATTGATTTTTAGTTGCCAGTTGTTGTTTCATCAAGTCGGGTGTACTGGTGTTGATTCACGGTCACGATACGGGTACAGTACAGCTGCCAGGATAACACTTGCGCAAAGGAAGTGAGCCGCCTTCGCCGCTCGACATTAGGTGGCAGTTGATCTTATTCAGCGGAGGACGGATTTAGATGGGGAGGGGAGTATGCTGTTTGTGAGTCACTGATCTAAGTCCTACAGTATATTGAAACATACGAGGACAGCAAGTACTACTTATTCTTTACACCGTAAAACCACATAAGGAACACCAAACCCCAAAAAACATTTTATTTACTCGGGATCGAACCCGCGAAACATCGTTCTCAGTGGGTTTGACGTGGTGACCTCAACCGCTCGGCTATCTGTGCAGTCCGTTATTGTTAAATTTCATTGTCGTTCAAGTCGTTTTTACGTGAAAAGTTACAAACTTTCATCGATCTTTACTTACAAACTTTCGCTTCTATAATATGTATTAGTAGGACGTTGTTCAGTATCTAATATGTATATGATGGTATTCAATCACCCCCGCTGCGGAGCTGATCAGTCACGTTGTGAGGACATGGGCAGGTTGGCGGGTATTGGCATTCACATGTAGTGCACACGGGGTAGTTGGAGCGGACTGCGCGCAGCCAGCGCGGACCACAGCCAGAACTGGGTGACGGCGACGCCGCGGGCTGGCACCGCGCGCCCTCGCACAGGGACGCACTCGGCACGCGACCACTGCTGCCAATGACTACCACTGAAACTTCTACAGGACACTACTCGTCAGCTGCACATACAGCTCACTTTATTATTAACTATATGCATGGAGGTACGGAACAGAAACGAACATAAAACAGCAGAAATACCTGTTTTTTTTTTAGTTTACCGTAACTTTATTAGTGGTCGGTGTAGGTCGTGTCGGGTCCGGGCCTGTGCAGGCGCGCGGCGGCGGCGGCGGCGGCCGTGCCTAGCACGGGCGCGGCAGTGCACGCCGCCCGCCGCCCCAGCGACCACTCGCCGCGTGTTTTAAAACAGTGAGCACAAAGCGAGTCGAGCGCGGGGCATGTGGCCCTCTGCGGCCTGCTACTGCCAAAGCCGCCGGGGAGCTCCGCGACCATGAACAGCGGCCGCTCCGACGCATCCACCTCCACCGACGACGTCAGGGTCAGTTGTCTTGTTTGTCAATATAGGGTTTTAGGGTTCCGTACCTGTCAGGCGAATAGGAACCCATTATACAGTCTCAATTGAGTTTATTGCTTGTTGAGGCTTTAATCAGCTATAACGTTGCTGCAGAGTCGTCCGCTGTGCCTGTTCTATTTCACGCACCCGTTCGGCGTGCTGTCGCCGGAGCCGCCGACGCTGGCGGCGGCGCCGGCTCACATCGCGCGCGCCTTCGTCAACATGGAGCCGGTGTCGCCGTTTGTGTGGGGCGCGGGCGCGGCCGCGGCCAGCTCGGACGACTACAACACGGCCAGCTCGGAGTCGCGGCCCGGCTACGAGCTGGGCAGCGCCACGGTTCACCGCGCGCCCGTGCGCCTGGCGCCCGCCGCGCGCCCACGCCGCTGCACGCTGGAGTTCGGCGCGCGCGACTCCATCTCCTCCTCGCTGTTCTCCAGCGACGTGTGGCTCCCGTCCAGCTCCAGCTGCCGCAGCCCCGACTACCCGCGCCGGCTCGTGCCCTACAACAAGATCCTGCCGCCGCTGCAGCTGCCCTGCCCGATAGACTCCTCTACTAACCTGTCAAGTTCCGATGACGTTTGGCCTAAAAAGTGCATGAATCCGGAAAAGTTCTCGCTCCCACCGATCGAATTACCCTCTGTGAAAGTGAAAATAGTTCGTCATAAAAAATGCAGCCTGAGCTCTGAGGAGTTGTCGAGCACGGAGAGCGCGGCGCTGCGGCCGGCGCGCGCGCGACGCCGCCTCGGCGTGAGCAAGAGGCGCGCGCGTCCCGCCGACCTGCGCCGCCTGCTGGCGGGCCTGCTGCGCCGCGCGCTCGCAGGTACCACTTACTCTGCATCTGTCTGGTGAACACACAGTATCATGATTTTAGTAATCTTATAGCTTTAGCCAAATAGAGGTTTAACCTTAACACAATCATTGCCATCCAATTTATAATTTTTGCGGTCTCCAACTTACCTCTTTTGACGAGTGAGTTTTGATGCCAACGTGACAGCGTCATTGTAAGTATTCGTGCGCGGAAAGATAGTGTTTATTGATCGTTGGTGGCGCGGTGCGTGTGTGAGGTGGTGTTGTGGGCGACATGGGCTATCTGCTGGAGAGATGTCCCGTAGTGCACCACTGCTGCGGACTGCCGCTGCGCGCGGCAGCGCTGGGAGTGGCCTTGCTGGGGTTGTGTCTGGCGGCCGCGTACCTGGCGCTGTTCAGCCAGGCGGGCGCGGGCTGGGTGCGCGAGCTGGCCGGCGGCGGCAGCGTGGCGGCGGCGCTACGCTACGTGCACGGCGTGCTGGGCGTGCTGCTGGCGGCCCTGCACGCGCTGCTGCTGCTGGGCGCGGCGGCCGAGAGCGACGCGCTGTGCGACGTGTACGCGTGGGGCATGCTGGCGTGCGGCGCGGGCGCGGTGGCGGGCGCGGCCACGCTGGCGGGCGCCGCCGCCGCCGCCGCGCGCCTGGCGCCCGCCGCCGCGCTGCTCGCCGCCGCGCTGCTGGCACTGCTCGCCTCGTGCTACGCCGTGGTGGTGGTCGTCAACTACAGGCTCACGATGCCCTGACTCCTGCTTCCGTAACGTGTTCGTTATTGTATTGTTTTTATAAGCTTATGAATTATGTACAATGTATTTTACTTTTTATAATAAAAGTAACACTTGCACAGAAATTGCGTTTCAAAACTAATAATAAACGCCACTAAAAATAAAACTCTTACTCTGAATAGCTATGTAGCCACCACATCACCTAAAACCAATAGAAGGCTTATACAACACAGCAACATACCTACACAAGTCGTGGTGGACCCTTAAGAATTACCGAACATGTAGATTTTATAGAGCATTGTACCTATATTGTTGCGTCGCTAAGCAATCATTTTTTCAGACGGTGAGCGCTTTTTCTGCCGAGTCACAATATATCGAGCACGTTGAGGCAAGCGGCCTTATGTTACATAGTGTATTTCTATAAGAACTACCTACTATAATTATTGTGAGGTACTTATGTATATGTAGAGACAGAAATAGACAAAAGGATTTTAAGGCAACAATAAACAATCCCGAGGTATTGCTGACTAAGATAACACACAACTTTGCGTTGTGTTTTTCAGTACTAATAAATATGAAATGACCATTTTAAACCATTTATTTTTGTTTCACCTAAGTAAAATATTACGGAAAAATCCGTATACAACTTTAGACGGTTAATAAAAATCAAATATTGAATCGTAAAGCCTTCGCTAATAGTATCGAGAACTGACTTCGAAACAACACAACAGCGACCGCTGCAGGCATGCGGGGGTATCGGAGTATCCAACATTTGGGTCACCTATTTCCTTAATGATCTGTACGTCACGGCCGCCGAGCCGCCCCTGTGCGTGCCGCCTGCGACACACTTGCCGGTTATGATAACGTTTTTACGTTTGATGAACCCAAGACATTGTTAAACGGATCAATTATACTTTCGTTTAATATGACTATAGTGGCCTGGCTGCTGTTTACTGTACAAGTGTCGTACGAATAACTACGAATTTACCGGCAATCACACATGGGTAGGACGCCTGGCTAGGCGATTGTAGGTGAAGAAAACAACTAAATGGTGGCCAAGACTTGGACGGCGAACTCCCGGCAGGTCGAGGATGAAAAGGGCAGACGATGTTACAATGATAACGCCAATAGTATGGATGCGTAAAACAAGAGCCGGAGAAGAGTGGCACAAACAAAGGGGGCCTCCCTTGCCCAGCCGGGGGCTATTAGAACTTGATGATTCGATAGTATATCATTAGTCGTTTTCCAGACCACATGTCGATTTGATTAGTAACCGAACGAAAACCCGACTACAAAACTTCGTAACGTACCTGAAAACTTCTTATGTAAAATATAAGTAAGGTCAATTAATATAAACTTCCTTATTTGTTTAAGCTGGTACGGTATTTTCACCGCCTTTCATTTGATGTCTATATAATTTTTAAGGTAACGGTTATATCATGAATACAGCCTCCACTTTCCATGGCTATGCGATATACGTTATGGCGATAGGCATTAAAATTTACTAATAATCTGTTTCACTACCACAATTCAAAGGAATTCACTGCTTTTTACATGACATAGTGCGTTCAACTGTTTATGCTACACATATAGGTAGGTTCATAATAACATATTATAGGTATACACTCGATAATCATGCAGGTTTGTTTTGGTCTCGGCTGTGACTGCTTCAATAAAATAAAGGATGTTTGAATGCTAATCTATTGAGGTAGCAGTTCTTTATATCGTTATCTGTAATTTCTTTCCAAACCCCTCGAGAGGCGGCTTTCCGATTAATGATCACTTACCTCGCCTTTTAAAGAATGGCCCTAAATGACAGGAGCGAAATGATACTATAAAAAGCTACCAAAAAACTCTGAAAATAGGCGCTTTAAAATTCATGCACCTTTAAAACCAAAATGTCTATCCTATGGACAGTGCCGTATTATCCATAAGGCACGTTAGGATAGTGCCTAGGGGCCCACTATGACCAGGGGCCCACCACCAAAGTAGCATCTAAAAAAAGCTCGATAAATTTTTCACTGAATGAAAATTACTTGAACCAAGGGGGCCACTCCTTTGTTGCCTCGGGGCCCCTGGGCCCCTAGATCCGGCCTTGCCTATGGAGAAGAACCGACAAGAAAGTCCATAAGTTACTCTTGCAAAACTAAATTATTGCAAATTAATCTTAGGTAGGTATACATTATAATTAGGTTTTTGGAAAAAAAACAGCAGTATTACGCAAGTAGTGCCGAGATAACATGCATGAAACAGGAATTAAGACTCAGCATGTCTGACGTGCAATTATATGCTTCTGTAGAGTGTGTTGCAGAAACAGGATTCTGCTATTTACAATGGCCGATGAATTAATGACAATTGGATTAAATTTGAAACTACTCCTATTCTCCTCATTTTTCCCACCCAATAATTGGAAATTCAGTACAGCGTGGAACACTCACGGTCAATGTAATTAATTTCCACTTTCTGTAAGACATTGAAATAGCAGAATTAAGGCCTTGGACTATCTTACATTGCGCGAAAAACTATTCAACACAACATAAGGAACGTTTTCATTTCTTCAGAATGTTAAATATGTTTATTATTAATTTCCATTTCAAGTATGTTATTTTTGACTTCCGCCCCAGTTTTGTGTCAAGTAATTATTACCTGTGATTGGTACTTAAATATTAAGCCGTTTGGGTCGGAGTTATTAATAGCTCATAAAGTTCGCGCCAGGCGTGCCGACTATGATCGCCACTTTTCAAAGTTTTATAACTTACTTAATAAGCAAAGTATCTTACTATCTTGTCTGCCTATCTTGTTTCAATTACTTCTCAAAGGGAATTTTAAATCGTCGCCTAGCACTAAATTAAATGGAATCACAGGTAAAAAAGAAAACGCTGATAGAACCACAATATGCGCTATAAGATCTAAACTGCTGCAAAGCCAACGGTTGCGGTTGATATTCTTGTGTAAGGCGCCTGCTCAGACGGGCAGGGCTTCTTACTGATTGATCTCGAGGTAAAACGTCGCGCGGCTGTTTTAAATATAATTATATGGTCCAGTAAAATTATATCCGTGGTGCCTGATAACAGTAATAACTGAACCTAACTCAGTTATCAATCTCTTTTCTTTGCTACAACTAGCTCGGTAATTAGCTATTTCCTCTTTTGTCTCTAGCTATGGAATGAAGTGGATAATTTTTTCTCCTTTACTTCTTACTTCTTTTTTTTACTAGTTATGATCAATTTCGTTGCGGGTTCCAAGGCAGTTAATTGTTTCCCCTGGGACACAACGAACTTAAGTGTTTCGATGGTTTTTGTTGGTTTCATTGGACATCCTGGCTAGCAGGAGCTGCAATGACGGGCATGTGTGGCGGGCTAGTCCCATTTAAAAGAAAGAGAAAAAGTATCTTGCTATGTGCTTAACACTTTCTACTTTTATGATATTGCATAGTGAGGTCTTCGAGGCTCGAGACATTAGCAATATTTTGATGCAGTGGCACAATGCAGTCCGGTCCTAGACAAACATATGCCTTTTAAGGCAGCTCGCCCGTGAGAAACGGCGCGATCACCTTATCAAGTAGGTAGGCAGTGTAGTGCCGGCACTCTCGGTGTTATTGCATAAAGTGTGGAAGTAGAGTGTCGGTGTCCTCGCGCGAGGTGAGCCGGTGGCCGGCGTGAGTCATCTCATTGAGAGCGGGCGCGCATGCGCCGCGCGGGGCGCCGCGCTCGCCGCGCTGTCGCCGCCCGCCGGCCGCCAGTGCCAGCCGGCCACCGCCGCGGCCACACGCTCCCGCTCCGCCACGCACACCAGTTAGAGCCCCATGGGCTGAACTGCGACGAGCGTCCGACGCGCGCGACACGACCACCGCCACGAGACTGAGTCGTGCTTCCGGATAATCCCGCCTGGGTGTCGAACACGGCTCTACTCGAAACCGGACTAACTGAACAACAACAACAAGGAAACTGTGCCAGCTGTTGGACACTGCTTCGTAGCCGCGGATTGTCAGCAAGGCAAGGGCGCGCGAGCCGCAGCCGGCAGCAGCCGCCGGCGACCTTGTCAGAAGTTAGTATCGATTGAGTGCAGCAGCAGCAGCGGCGGCGCGGCGAGCTGAGTGTTGTTGTGGTCGCGGTCGCCCGGACACCCGCCGCGCTCCGCACGCCGCACTTTGTTGACGCATTCTTATAAACCGAATCACTGCACTGACGAACCATCCCTTTGTTTGTTTATACATATTACCACACTGAATGGTATATTTGTAATGAGAATAATAATTATTTAAACGCTACGAATAGATTCTGTGCGATGCAGGTCTAGTCTTATTGTCTATTTACGTAAGCACTAGTTTAAAAATCCTTCCTCTTGACTAGTGACGTCACCTTTATAATACCTGCAATAAACACCTCTCAACAACGGATTAGCGACGATAACATCTGTTATCCAGATGATATGAAACATGTCTCAATACTGTCCTCAACCACATTTGTTGAGATCAGTTCTGTAACTTCATACAACGTGCGCTGCTAAACTAAATAATACAAAGAGCAATTCATTCGTGTTGACCTTCCTCACAGGCGCCAAGCAGGCGTCCAACTTTGAGGAAAGTCATTTCTTAGCTTTTGAGAGGGAGAAGACTCCGACTCCAAACCTAAGTGACCTTGGTTAGGTAATGTAGAGCCATAATAATGTCGTATAAAAGTTTTTCGAAATGTATCTTTGTTAGTTTTGTGATAGTATGTTTTCCTGGCACTTTCCTTGAGCACCACTTGTTCTGCTCGTTGTCGGCTCGTGGCTTTCATTTCATGAATTCTCCATGTAGCTACTTACTACTTTTTTTTCTCTTAAGGCCGATTTTTCAATCGCCAGATAACTTTTATTCGACGAATATGTTTGACATTTTGACAGCTTTTGTATAGAAAATGCGTCAAACGGCCATATTTATTCCTTAGATAAAAGTTACCTGACGATTGAAAAATCGGGCCTTAATGTTATAAAAAATAGGCCGCAGATCAAATCTGGTTCTTTTCGCTACTATTGGTTGTAGCGTTATGCTACAAAGCTAGGTGTTGAGTAAACAGATTATCTGACTACATTTTAGTGTTAGTATTCCAACACAATAACATGTTTTGATATTTTGGTATCGCACCAGCAAGTCCAGAGACCACCGCGCTGAATCAAACCAACTCGCTTGATGATAATGGTAGAGCTCCTGCAGAGCTGTTACATCTATACAACTCTATAAATAACAAACACTGAGCTATTTGTGTTTACATATTTCTCTCCGCAGCTCAGACACGTTTGTGTTGCTATTTGCACTTCGACCGTTAACCGAACCTATCCATAATATAAAATATTGTGGAAGTCGATCTTAGCTTGTTGTTTTAGTTTCATTACAGTCTACACGTAAAACTGTTTTTCTGGCGCTGTTATTGTCAAATTTATGTTTATTTTACTAATCCTTATGAAAAGAATGTTATCCTTGTGTGGCGGAGTGTTTCGCAAACATCCCAATCACATGCACTAGGATACCCAGACAACAAACTTTGTGGCTCACACAAATGCTTGTCCTGCTTAGGGATCGAACCCACGATACCTCGCGATCAACTGGTTTCGCGTGGTGGTCAGTTAAGGAATTAATAAGTCATAAAATAGTTTACAATTATCTTATGAACTTGTTTGTCGTCATAGATTTCATTGTTTTTGAAGTTACTTATAGCCATATAGACTCTACCTATTGAACACAGACGTGCCAATGCCAATGTAAACACCCCACGGTGTTGTAGTCAAAACAAACTATTACATGTTATGTTATCATTCCATCATCATTGGCCTAGCCTTTTCCCAACTATGTTGGGGTCGGCTACCAGTCCAACCGGTTTCAGCTAAGTACCAGTGTTTTACAAGGAGCGATTGCCTATCTGACCTCCTTAACCCAGTTACCTGGGCAACACGATACCCCTTGGTTAGACTGGCTGTCAGACTTTTTCAAGCTTCTGACTACCTGTAACGACTGTCAAAGATGTAGGAATAACAGCCGGGACCCACAATTTAACGTGCCTTCCGAAACACGGAGGAACTCGTTATGACGAAGATGGTCACCCATCTACAGACCAACCGCGTCAAGCATAGCTTAACCTGTGATCGTATCACTTATGCGGTTATGGCTTAGCCACGAGCTCCTCATGTTATGTTATCATTCCATCAACTGAAAATATAACGGACTAATAATTAAATTTTCAATGAAAGTGCAACACAAATTACTAGAGTACCTCCTGTATGGTGTGTGGCGCGATTTCACGCCGACTGCAAGTGAACTGCAAAACGACTTGACGTTTGGTTTGCAGTTGAAATTCGATCCGTCTGTCTGAAGTTATTTAGTGTTAGAGTCCCGTATTTAGAAGTTAATAAAAAGGGATCCTATTACTAAAACTACGCTATCTGCTTGTCTGCCAACGTTAGTACTTTACAATAGTTACGTAGTATAGTAGTAGTGGTATAACCACTACTAACTTTAAATTTTGTTTAAATGGAATAAAACCCAGAAGTCCCCCCTAAACAAATATTATAATGTTTGCTTTTGCCGTTCTTATAGATAGATAGCACGGACTCGCACTCATCCAGTTGTTATCTCCCGTCTAATCGGTAACATCTACGTGTCATGCTGTGTCATGCGAACATCGATTCCATTCTGCAGCACGGCAGGGAGCTGGCGTGCACTCTGTGTGGCCACTGTGGGCTCTATCTTATTAGGGACTTACAAAAGGTAAAGGTCAACCAACAACCTTATGACACTGGATGTAAATCTTGGTGAGTTTTCTTTATACAAATACATATTTAAGAACTATTAAATAATGAAATGACTGATTTATTTCGGTATATATTTGATTATTTAGTCTATAACTAATTGTAGAGTAACACTTGTTTTAGTAGCATTCTACTTGTATGCTGAGTTTTAAGACGTAAAGAGACACAAAAATATATCTTACCTTTTTTAAGTAAGTACCTATACAAATCTGCACAAAATATAATTTATGAAGCTGAAGAGTTTGTTTGTCTGAACGCGCTAATCTCAGGAACTACTTTTTTATTTCAAGAATTATTTCAACGTAAGATAAACCATTTATTGAAGAAGGCTATATAAAACATACCTTTACGCTATGATCAATAGGAGCAGAGCAGAAATGGGAAAAGTTCCAAAAAACGCGTAGATATTATCACATTAGCACAGAATGTAGGAGATATTATTGTTTTATTAAAATAGCTTCACAGATAAATAATTATTGTAGTAGCGCGGTAGGGAGGAATTTTAATTTATCAATCATTTTGCAGTCTGATCTACTCTTAGCATTTTTAATTTGAATACCCAGTCATTACGTCTATTCTTGTAAGCTGTAGGTTTTAAACAGCCTTGTCTATGAAACATTTTGTTTTTGTTTATTTTGTAGTCTTGAGGCAAAGAAGCGTTCGCCTTTAATGTTAATCGATGGTGCACTAGTTAGTATGTGTATGATATTAAGCGGGCAACAGCTCGTGGAGAATAAGTCACTCAAATATTGTTGTCGGAAAAAATGTTGAATGTACTTTATCTTAATGCCGAAGATAGTTCGCCAAAGTTAGATTGTTATTTTTATTCTGAACCGAAAGTGTACAAACAGAATGCTATTACGAGTGTTACTGTTAGTGGGCTGTCTGCTAGTCCGTAGTCGTGTCGTTCATCAGGCTGCGTGTCTCACGACGTGTGGTGTGTCTAGTAGGTACACAGTTTTAAAGATGATGTATTTCTGATGCATCCGTTGATACGGTCTTAAATTTGAAAGGAGATAAAATCTTGTTGCAAGTTTTCGCCTAGCATATTTGTGCTGAACCGTAAGTGTCGCGAAAAGACTCGCTTTTGACCGGTTTTTCCTGTACATCTTTTCATAGCACAATGGTGGTTGCGCTTCTAAGCCTGTCGGCAGTGAGTGCGGGCTGCGCGCACAAAGCCCGCGGTGTTAGGTTACGCACGTCACGGCATTGTGCTGCAGCCGCGCGGCTTGCTCAGCCTGCTCTGCTGCGCTACTCAAACCCGCCCGGCTGCTTATATCCCACTATATAGCACATATTGTATATTTTCGTATATCCCAATGCACAGCATTGGTTTCCCCTGTCAGACCAATTTATTATAAAGAGGGGGACAACTCGCGGCCGCAGTACGAACACACTGCGTCAGTGTATGTGGCGGCCGATGACGTCATCACTCGTTTATTCACTTAAGTCAATCTTGCGTGCGCCGAAATTGCAAGCGTCTTGTTGCTAATATTAAGCGCTTAGTGTCATCACGTATCGTTCAGCTTTGAGTAATCTGTAGATAATCGTGTTGCGAAAACAATAATGCGTGATGGAATATTGATAAGTGTGTGGGCGTCTCACCGTAACTGTTGTGTACACTCTAACTAATACATTGATTAGAACAATGAACTGCATAAAAACTATGTAGAGCGGGCCGTTATCTGGCTGGCTCCAGCGCGCGTGCTGTGCGGGCTGCGCTCTGCTCTCAGCGGTATAGAGGACACCTTCGTCGGCGTGCCGATTACTATAACTGTAGCGAATCATATGAAGACTCTTGTTGGTGCCGCATTCTTTTAATTATTTAACATTCGCTTCTCGGCCACTCCACCATGCACACGCCTATACGTTGAAGTGGTTGACCGAGAGGCCGCGGCGAGTGCGAGCGGGCGAGGCGCGCCCTTATCCGAGTGCCACTGAAATAGCCGCGTGACTCAGCTACTGCTTCATTATACATATTGTAAAGTCTCCTCCAGCGGCCTTGTTGCGCTCCCTTTAACGACCGCTTGCCGCGGGTTCTTGACGACGCTCACTAGTGGCGGGTTCATTGTCGTCTTTATGTACTTACTTAACTACTAGTAATAAGAGAAGTATACATAAATGGATAAAACAAAACACAGCCTTGCATTGGCAAATGGTTTTAAAAATATCAGACCGGAAGTGCTGCGCTCAGGAAGTGTGTGCGCGGGTGACAGCGCGACCTCCGCGCGGCTTGAGCGCTGCGCGTGCGCCGCCCGACACAGAACCAACTAGTATGTTGTTAAAATTTAACTGGTTCTGTGTCCCGCTCACGTCACACAACTTATCTGTCACGATTGACCGCCAGAGTATAGACATACAGGATGTTGAGCAGAGAACTAGTCACGCAGCCATCTACACTCATGTGGAGACAGATATCGGTGGTCCACACGAAACGAGCATCCAGCGCGAGTCCTCTACAACAATGATATTTGTGACCAAATCAATTTTAGAACTGTTGCATTATATGTATTTTATAACATTACAACAAATTGCCAGGTTTCAACTTATTTATGACAAGCTTAAAATGTATATTATTACTTAAGTTACAATGCGACCTTGATGGATGTTTAAAATTCTCTACCAGCGATAAAAAAGTTCTCTCGTTTTAATGGTTATGAATGTCTACATGCCGAAATGTTAACCTTAACATATCGTATTAATAATCCATCGAAGGCTGCTCAAGTTTAAGGACGAAATTGCCATTCCTGAACGGTAAGAACCGATCATGTTCATACATTTACCAGATTTCAATTCTTATTTGAATCTTCATCTTGCAATGCCTCTTTCTGTATCATGAATTATTAAATAACAAACGGTTAAATAACTTTATAGGCGTTAGACTATTAATAAAATGTAATGTAACAGATAATTACTTGGTGGTACTTATTTTAGCAGGACCTTGATATTCATCATATATTCATTTATGAATGCGTCCAAAGCATCACCTAACAGTGTATCACTTTATGACCCGCTAGTTCTTGTGCAGTAACACCTAAAGGAATGTATAAACTGTGTCAGCTGTTTGACAATGACTCGACGGCGATGAGAGTAGTGAGCGTGTTGTTGCAGGGCGCGGGACGCAGGCCGCGTCGCCGGCGCTGCGCGAGGCGCTGCACACGCTGCGCGACGCCTGGCCCGAGCCGCGCTCGCTGCTCAGCCGCTGGTGAGTGCCGCGTGCCGCCGCCTGTTACACGTACTGAACCCGCGCCCGCAGCCATGCGCGTCGCGCCGGCTCGCGTGCAGCGCGCCCCCTGCTTTCCTGATACATACTTCGCCTGAAGTAATTATGGAATATATCAATGTAGTCCAGCGTCGAGCTCGAGCTGACGTGTGCGCGTGCACATGTGAGACCAACGCGGGTATAATAGTCGACGTCGCATTACAAATACTATTCAATCTTCGAAGTATACTCAAGTGAATTGTTTCTAAACAATGAAAGATAGTGTCAGCTGTAGAGTCGCCAGCGCGAGACTCGGCCGGCCTGCAGGTAACAGACGTAACAGTACAATATATTGGGAGAGCAGCTCACTCGACACACGGCACACACTCAACCTTACCAGATCACTATCTGGTAAGGTCGCATCTGACCGTATTTCTAATTCGTCTAATCAAGCGCTAATTTTTTTCTGCTCTCTGCTCTATGGAATGCAAATTCATGCGTTCCGTTTATTCATGAGAATTACAATGGACGACTTAAGAGTTAAAGATAAGTCTACATGTAACGAAGTAATAGACGCGTGTGGGTTCAGTGCTTCAGTCAGAGTTCGTACAGGTTCGTATGGGACTCCCGCCGCGCGCCGCTCCCCGCGCCACAATACAAAGCTAAGTCTCTGTTAATAATATGAACTCAAATAAGACAAAATAGTGTTGTGCGGCGCGCGGTGGTGACGCAGCCCGCGTCCGCACTTCTATTCCCGGCTCGCACGTCTCGCGACTCGCGACACCGCAGCCCCGGTACGACGTATATCATTAAATATTTCATTAACACACTACTTAAGAAAAAATGTCGTCGAATAATTAATGACAGCTGTGGCCGTTTTAAAAAGGCTATTGCGATTATACTTACTTTCTTGTTTAAAAAGTAATCGAAAAGAAAGAAAATAAACTTACTATAAAAAAAAAACGCGTTATGTTACAACGAAAGAAATTTAACAATTTATATTAATCCATATCATATCATATTGTTCCTCTCACTATTTGTGATCGACCATCTAAGTGATCTAGCGTGACGTATGGCGGTCCGCGACATACTTTACATATTTTCTATCTTTCTTAGATAGCTTCGCTCTCCGTGTCCGCATATTTATAAAGCGCACGCTCATGCTGGAGAAGTGGAGACACACATTGCAATGCGTGCGTTACTCGAGCGCGCAGCCGCTTAGCGATTACTGCTCACATGCACACACACACACAATGCCTGGTCTTCAAACAAGGAAACTTGTCTACAGGGAGCCGCAGTGCTTAAACCCGAATTATAAACATTGTAAAGACTCAATATTTACTTAGTGTACTTATTGCCTTTATATGTATGCATATTAAAATTTATAATGAATAATAATATGTAAAGGATTTTTTTTACGGTCATTACTTACTTTTGTTTCTGTTTCCAGTCGTACAGTAAGTCGGCCCTACGTGGCGTGCGATCCCGTCTCTGAAAAAGCCGCGCCACCCGCGCCCCTGGAGCCCCCCGCGCCCCCCAGCATGGAGCGCGCCGCCGCCGAGCTGCCGCCGCAGCCGGGCGCCTCGCCGGGCCTGCTGCGCCGTCGCTACTCCGTGCCCGAGACTATCATGAGAAAGTTGGTTCCCTTGTCACTTAACCAGCGCGATAGCTAAGCCCTGCACCGACGTCATTGTGACCGCCATCGTGTCATATTTCAGGTATCGTCTCGCGCAGCAGCGGTCAGACTCCGATGAGAGCGCCCTCCCGACAAACCGCACGGCGGCCTGCGCGTCACCATTGCGCGACGCGGGCAGCTCGCCCACCGACACCCCGCAGCGGGGCGCGCGCCGCGACCGCGAGCTCATGCGCAAGTCGGCGCTCATGCGGCGCATGTGGGGCCGGCCCTGCGACCCCTGCCGCAGCTGCTGCTGCTGCGGGGCCGAGCCCTACGAGCCCCCGCCCGGCGGCGGCCGCGAGACTCGCTCACTCGACGGCTCGCGCTCTGAGCTGCGTCAGCTCTCCAGCAGCTTTGCGTCCTCGCGCTACGCTCCCGCAGCTACTGCTGCCGGCTGGGCCACGCCTAAGCGACAGCGTTTGGACTCTTCTCGAGACTTCCGAGCAAGCGATGAGATGCTACGAGCCGCCATGAGAAATAGCTACGATCGCGCCGAAGAAATTCGCCATGACCGCGTCAACAGGAATGAATTTTCAGACTCTACATACCGTTCACAAGGCCAGGAGCCTTCGTCGTACTTGGAGTCAACGACAGATAGGTTCACAGACAGTGATTCTCCAAAATGCGAAAGTAGGCAGTCGGCGGATGCGGCCACTATCGAAATCAAATCCGATACAGCTGACGACCTCGATGTGCCCACTGGCCCTGCAGTGCCTTCTGAGCCCTCAGTGCTCACAGATGAGCGTACTCTCTCTGACTCCTCAGAAACGTACTCAGTATCCTACCCTACGACTAAGGATAGCAGTGTGGTCGCGAGAGCAGGGCACCGGGAAGAGATTACTACGAGCGCCCACATTGACGGCCGCATCAGTGAGCGCTCCGCTAGTGTGCACCACGATGACAACGATGCATTGCCATACGAAAAACCATTAAGTATTCAAACACCTTCGTACGAAGTGTTAGAAATTGTTGTATCTGAAACATTGAACGTCGGTTCAGTGCCAGCTATCAGCATGCAGCCTCAAGAAAAATCTCAGGCTCAAACATTAAAAGCGCCCATTTCGAATCAAAAACACGGACAGAATATTAATATTGATGAATATGTTTCTAACATTCTAGTTGAAAGTCTCAATTCTTTAACTGACCAGTTAGAATGTATGAATGCGTCAATAGGTTGTGATAGAAAAGTAAGTATAGTGGAAAAGGAAATTAAAGTAAAACTGCAGAACACGGGTGTCAATACCATTGTACATTTGAGCCCCACGTCAAACAACCAAATTATATTCGGCAACGAAGAGTTGTGCAACAACGATGAGGCCAAAGACCCGTGTAACAATCTGCAAGACGTGGTCACCATCCGCGAGGAGCCGCACAGCGTGGAGTCCAACAACAACCTCGCGTCGGCGTCGGCGTCCGCGAGCTGCGCCTGCGACCCCTTCGACCTGGAGCACGACGCAGTCAACCAAGCTGTGCTACAACAGATACAAAAACTGTTTCAGGACGAACTGCACAACCTCGACCCTAAGATACAATATTCGAATCCAACTTTGCCTGAAATATCTCACATAGAAATATCCAACGTGACTGACGTGTTCATTGATAATGAAAATGAGATAGCACTGGCAGGCAAAGATACTGCGCAAGCACAGGTCACTTCAGAATACGAATTTATTAGCGGCATTGGCACTGGTAACTACTATCCTAATTACGATGACAACCCTGTAGTGCCGCGCTTCTCGGCGTTCCCGCACACAGATTCCATGGAGGTGAACACGTCTTCGTCTGACGATACGGACCTAATGGGTTCAGACTGTACAAGTCTTGTCGACAGCCTCGATGACCCTAATTCGCCCAGGTCGGTTCTGTTACGAAAAGCTTATACTAATAGGCGCGGAGAATTAGTCCGCTCTGCTATAGATGTCCTCGACTTGCTGCCTGAAAACGTGCACAGCGAGGAGGCTACCACACCCAAGGATAAGGGCGAGTCGTTTTTCATAAAAATAAAAGATGATTATGACTGTGATAAAGAGAACGTAAATGTCGCCGATCGCATGCCGGAGAAAATTAAACAGAGGTTGTATCGACGACACCGCAAACGAGAGCAGCGCCTGGAGAGCGCGCGGCGCACGCGCGGCAAGCAGCGCGACGTCGGGCGCAGGCACGAGCAGCCCGCCCGCGCGCGCCGGGACGCCGAGCGGGACTGCGTGGCCATCGTCAACGCGCTCATCGACGACGTCATCACCAAGATAGCGCAGGACGAGTACAAACACATGCGCATCAGACGCAGGCCCAGCAAAATGGTCGCCTCCAAGTCTGATGACAATGTTACAAAGAGGACTTGGAAAACAGAACTAGAACCAATTCATGACAGAGACCCTTTTAAATCAATAAAGAATAACATTTCTAAATACGACACGATTCATTTAGGGAAACAGAAAAGCGAACGACACCAGATCCACGGTAAGCTGTCGTTGTTAACGCGACCTACGATCGCGACTGACGACCGCGCCGCCAAAAGAATATATCAAAAGTCAGAAATTCACGATGGAAATAAATGTATTGAAATATTAGAAATTTTAGAGTATGTAAATGGTTCGCAGAGTTCCTCAGAGACAACGAATTCAGATGAAAATCAAAATCTTACTTTAAGAAACAAAAAATCCCGAATCCCAATACCAATATCTGAAAAATTTCAAAGATCTCCTCCGAATACAGATTCGCCAAAAAGTAAAATTAGGCCTCTTTCCCTCCCACGTGCCACCGAACGTAACGGCAACACGAGTCAACTGATTGCCAACATGCTACTGGAGGCACTAGCCGACTCCTCGTCGTCAGCCAGCGCAGCTCCGCCCCCCACCCCCCGCCGCGCCTCCGTGCCCCACGCCGAGCCGCGCTCACGATCCAACTCGCTGCGCTTTAAACAGACTTTTGATATCATTCCTGAGGAGAGGAGCAGCCTTAGCCTGGACTCTGGCAACGAAGACCCCAACCACAACCGACGTGCGTCCGCTCCCGATATCGTGGATCAGTGTCGCGAGTCTACCGACGTCGAGTGCGATGACGCCCCCAGCCAAGTGACGCTGGCCGCTTGTGCTTCACCAAACAGGCTGAAACCCAACAGCGATACAGTTCGGAGGTGCAGAGAAATGAAAAGCGCCGGCACGTCTCCCATCACTGACAGCGACTACGATAAGCGAGCACTGCGGTCCAAGAACCAGACGACGATGACATCCCCGAGCAGCAAGTCGGCGGCCACCAGCCCCATGCGGCGCGAGGCGGCCCCGCAGGCGCGCGCCTGGCCCGCCAAGCCGCGCGCCGCCGACGCAGGTATCTCTCTGTCGGTCTCGTGCTCCCCGCCACTGCTGCCGCACCGCACCGCTTCCTCCGTGCCCGTGGAGTAGCGCCCACTCGCCACACCATTACTACGCTTGCATTTCAATTCGAGTAGTTCCACAGGACTGCGACGATAATATCCCGAGGGACCGGATTACGGCGGCACTTTACTAAAATATATTTTTTGATAGTTATTATTGCGTGCCGTCCGCATCACAGCACTAGTGAGCACACATGTCGTTAAAGTTATGGCCGTCGCCGTCGTGCGCGGTTCGCATTTACCTGTTGTAGAAACTTGTCCTTCACCCGCGACCAGCACCCGTCATTAAGAATAAAATTCTATTCACCTATTTATTTGTTACATTAGAAATTAGGCCAGATTATATTATATTGTAAACAATATTTCGAATATTAAAAGATTTAAATTATACCTAAACGTTGTTTTATTTGCGCTAAGGTCAAAAACAGAGGACTCGCAGGTCAATCAATACGGAGTACGAGCAAGCAAAGGAAGCGTTGCGAGTCGAGCGAGCCGAGCGGGCCGCGCGAGCAGAGCAGGCCGAGCGAGCCGAGCGGGCTGCGCGAGCAGAGCAGGCCGAGCGTGTCGAGCACGACGAGCGGGCGGAGCGCGGCGAGCAGGCGCAGCGCGCCTCACGAGAGAGTCGCGAACAGCGTGCCCCGCGGAAGGTATCGCGGCGCGCCGTGCCCGCTCGATCGCGCTCTGTGGAACGTAGCAATACGCAGGGAAGTGAAGAGCCTTCCGAACGGACCTCAGACGATGCCAAGCACAAATCCACTGAAAAGCGAGTTTTGAGGACATTCTCGTTAGACCGGAGTGATGAGGATGCTAAACAAGCTCCATTCGTGAAGCTTCCCGAGTTCCGAGGTGGCGGCGACCCCGGGGGTCCGTTCTCAAGTGACAGCAGCGAGTCGGGCGGCAGCTTGCTTTGTTCCCTGGCACCCAAGTGGTTGTCGCAGGGCCGGGCGCGGCGCGCAGCCCGCCGCCGCGACCAGGAGCGCGCCGGGCCCGCCTCGCCACCCCCCGCCGCCGCGCCAGTAGCTCACGCGCTCCCTTCTCAGTCTACCTTGGATCCCTCGACAGCTGACCAGCAGCCGCCAGGTAACACTTAGGTATAAATACGAGCATAAAAATTATAAATGAGCGATACTTTATTCTGTTAGCCCCGTAAAACGTGTTCATAGATACTTGCGTATCATTAATACGAGTATACCGTAAGCGCCAGCTGCTAGTGGTGCGGACTGCGGGTGTGTATCAGCGTGGTGTGTGCAGGCGGCTGGTCCGTGACGGTGGCGGGGTCGTGCCGCGCCGCGCTGCCCGCCGACGTCGAGATGCGCCTGCGCTTCCCGCACGAGCGCGACGCCGACCTGCCCTGTCAGGTGCGGCTTACAACACAACCTTACACACCACCTCTCTCTTTTGTTACTAGTACTTAAGCGTAGTCTGTATAAAGTAGCCTTCAAATATGTGTAGAATAGTGTAGTATATGGTAGCAATCAATTCACATCACGGTGTTTCATGATTGGACACAAATATGACAAAAAATTGCTGGGAGTAGATAGATGCGGGCAGCCCAAGACCGGGCCGATTTGAGCTACGAAATAAGGCAGGAGGCTGATATGGGTGGCAATACTAAAATACAGTTGGGCTCAGGCTGCAGCGAGGGGCTCTATGGACGTCATTTTTATCGATAAACATCCACAATTACACAGTTTTACTGACTTACTGGCAGCAAACAGCACGGCAAAGGCGAACACCATAGTGCACATTAATGTAGGTACACGTAACGGATTACATTTTTTAACACATATTTAAGAATAACGTGCACACGCTTTGTTTGCTTCAACGGCTACGAGAAGATACAATTAGTCCGAGAAGTAGAGGTTGCAAAAATTTAAGCGCACCCGCAATGTGTACCCACAACTTACCTCTACCATAGTCTTTTTTTTACGGGGGAACTCTTCACGGACGTCCTCCGCCCGGGGAGAGGCGGAGGGATGTGCCGGACTCTTACCGGCTAAAAACCCCCGGAGCGTCTCCTCGCACGTCGGCATGCAGGGCCGCGTGAGTCCTTCCTCAGCCCCGCACTAATGCTGGCCCGGTCAGTCCGGGCGTCGCCACGTGCACACGGTAGTGAGGACCATAGCGATGTCAGGTCTGGACTGGTAGGATTGTGGACCATGCTCGCTCGTATTCGTATACTGTTCGTATTCGTATGACATAATTATTAAAAAAAAATATGCAGCACATTATTGGATTTCTTCCGATTGGCGAGATGTTGTGTATAACAAAGTAGTGTTTAGAGTTAGTGGTTGATGAATAACTGGGCAGTGGCATGGCAGGAGTGCACGTGCCGGCACTGCGCGACGTGCGCGTGCTCGGCGCGGTGGCGCGCGGCCGAAGAGCGCGGGACCGCGCGCGGGGCCGAGCGCGCGCTGCCGCCCGCCGCGCCGCGCTCCCAGCGCGACTCCAGCAAGCTCACGCTCACCATGAAGAAGGAGGCTCTTGGTAACATTTCACTCACTAACATATCTCTACGTCACGGTGCACACTTCTCTATGCTCCTACAGAGCTAATAGCTAAGTGCACACGCATTCAGATCTCAGCATTGTTTCTTACCTACAACTCTAAAACTTACATTAGATATCATTTTAAAAGTGTGGACTTATGACTTGGCTTACAGTAGTAAATAAAGCGTCTGTCAAGTTAAACAAAATCTAAATCGGTATATCTGTTCGAAAGTTACATTGCCACAGAAAGACACACAAAATTGTAACAGCCTCTCGTTTCTGTGGGGTTCATAATATGACAGAAGGAAGGAAAACATAAGAGTAAAAGTATTTTGTAACTTTTAGACTCTTCTATTCTTGCATCAAAGACGTCGAAGAAGTCGGGCGAACCCCTGCCGGACGTGGAGACGTATCGCGCGTCGCGCAGCAAGCTCAAGAGCTCCGTCAAGGTACAGCACCGCGACTCCCGCCACGCACGCGACCCGGCCGAGGGTGCGCGGTAACGACACTACACCAACACTGTCCAACATACACATCCTCCTACCTTCTACAATAAAAGAATGTGAATTTGACATATTCATAAATAACATAAAACCGCAAATATAACTGTGTGTGTGTTTAATTCCAAAACGCTTCTGCTAACTTGTTTATATTATATCAACGTATTATACTGGGTTAGTTGGAACCGGGTTAAGCCCGCTTGAAGGTCTTCTAAATAGTTCCAACTAACTGCAGTTTCCAGTATAAGCTGAGGCGCGCGACAAAAACAGGACTTCAAAACAATGAGATTCCAAGTAGATGTCTGATAAACCTTTTATTTCGGACATGTTTAGCTCAAACCTAAAATTTTAGGTGAAACATGTTCCAATTAACAGTATCATAAATACATCCTGATTATAGTTGGTCCTTAGCAAGCATTTACACCTAGAAGGCGGTTGTTTCAGACGCGTCGGGGGTACTCCCTGCACTGCTGGCTGCCAGAAACCGAAGTCGAACCTCTCAGGTACTGCAGCTGCTGGTGTGTGTGTGCGTTTGTGTGTGTGTGTGTGGGGCGGGTTGTGAGCGCATGTGTTGTGTCGCAGGCCGAGTAACGGGCTGTCGGTGCTGGGCAGCGCCATCATCCCGGAGCTGAAGCCGCGCGTGCCCACCATGAGCGAGCGCGACCTGACGCGCGTCTACACGCCGCGCCACTACCTGCGCCACTACCTGCGCCTCTGAACCGACCTTATTAATAAATTGTTCATATTTATAGAATATATGACTTTCATTTGTCTGAAGTTCACCTACATAGCGGAACGTTGATCGTTGTAAAGCTAGTCGGAGACTAGCGATCTACGAGAGCAACGATCTGCTCCAAGTATCCGTGTTCGAGTATAGAGACAGAATCCTTCCGAGTCGTTATAATATTCCGATATTCCACAACTTTCACACAATGTCATCTAGCCATCTGACATTATCTCAAACTTAGCAGAGCTTGTATTACGAGTACTAGACAACTGATAAACATACATTACTAAACCCCTACAATCTACATGTTATAGATAAATTACCCCAGACACAGACCAAATGATCGTGCGCATTACACAACCATTTGTCCTGGGTGGGAATCGAACCGACAGTATTATAATAGTTATAGCAGCGCTATATAAAGCTTTGGTGTCATTGATTTGACACACATATTCAGTTCTGTAATTAACATATATATATTAACATTCAGTGAATTAATTAAAAAATCTTAATATTTAAAATCTTAAAATATTCTACTTTGAACAGCCTGTACCTACGACCTGAACCTGTGATAATACTATGCCGCCAAAAGACCGAACATATCACATGAGTGTCTCGAGTGGGGTCAGTTTCCCAGGGTGGAAGGCGGGGAGGCTGGTCATAAGATTAATGAATTTGCAAAACGACGACCAGTCATTAGAAACGCGAGTGTGGAGGGTGGACTTTACCTAAACCAGCAATATAAGTAACACATAAAAGGAAGTGAAAACATTATGTTCGCATTCCTGTTCAATAATTTCTGCTTCTGTGGCAGAAATCTGATAGTTTGGTCTGAAAGCTATGTTTGACTGTCTCGGTGCCCCTTAATGCTGAAACCCACTTGATTTCCCTAGTAAAAAACTAACATCTGTTTTAAATCACAAAAAGCGATGATCCGTGTTCCACTTTCATATTATTTTACTTCCCTTATCACTTATTCATTTAAGTTAGAAATAATATAAGATAACCGATTAATTGCTATAATGTCTTCATCAGGCGTTAATTTACAATTTCGTACTGGGTTTAGGTGTTTAATCCCAATAGCTCTGCAACGGGATCTGAGTCGTTTTTTCTCGCTAGGTCGACGGAATTAATTCCACGCATATCTTTAACATGTATACTCATAAACATAAATTGCTTGTTAATAATAGGCATACCTAGTTTGCATTTTACAACTTGAACCGTGTATTATGAGTACGCGTTAAAACAATCATAACTCACTTTGACACTAAATCGTTAGAAATAGCTAAAACAGTAAAGATTTTCTTCTTTAAAAGTACAAGCTGTACTAGAAAAGCTTTAAAATTAAAAAAGCGGAAAAAAACGTATTTATAACATTGGATCGGTCTTTCATCACTGACAGGACTATTGTTGCCAATAAGCCTGATATAGTGGTGATCGATCGATCCTGCCCTGTTTTTATCACATTTTCCATTGTATCTTCGCTCCTATTAGTCGCAGCGTGATGGTTTATAGCCTAAAGCCTTTCGCGATGAATGGTCTATTCAACACAAAAATAATTTTTCAATTTGGACCAGTAGCTCCTGAGATTAGCGCGTTCAAACAAACAAACAAACTCTTCAGCTTTATATATTAGTATAGATGACAGAATAAGTCAATGGAAACAGACAAAAAAGCTACAAGTTGGTGTGTGCATTTTTATTTGACTTGCTTCAAATTTATCGTCACTGCTGAGCTCCTATGTGTCTGAGCGTGAGGCTATGTAGCCTATAACCTGCCCCGGAGTATGAACTACAAGTAGGTACCAAGTTTGATTACATACAAAAAGAAACCTGTTTGCATTTTTGGCATCAGTATCGATCACCAATCATCGCCTAATATTAATTATGAATAACATACATTCAATGTACAGAACTGACCTCTCTACAGATTTATTATAAGTAGTTATAGATGTATGGCTTGCTTTTCTTGATACCCAAATTGCTACGACAAAAGAGTTAAAATAAACCTGTTTATAAGATCTATTTTGGAAGTTCAAAACTTCTTAACCGTTTGTAATTCTCTTTTCAATAATCTACGTAACTAATACTATTGGGACAGTCCAGTTTATCTTTTCCTTTGTTAACGTGTATTTTATAATATTAAAGTTAAGGTAATTTTATTAATATTCTGGCAACACAGATTAATTTAAGATAGCTGGAGGAGGGTAGTTAACTTAAGCTAAATGTAAGTTTGTTCGGGGGTAGTATGCGGTAGTCACCCGGTAAAAAAGAATCATTTTTCGGATAGTTAGTTGGTGTAATGACTTGTGCAATTAGTTAAACTAACTGTGAGTGCCGAACGTGTTCGCAGAGGCGGTGTTCAACAGGTAGCTACTTACTATCTATATCTATATACTAATATATAAAGCTGAAGAGTTTGTTCGTTTGTTTGTTTGAACGCGCTACTCTCAGGAACTACTGGTTCGAATTGAAAAATTATTTTTGTGTTGAATAGACCATTTATCAAGGAAGGCTATAGGCTATTACATGACGCTGTGACTAATAGGAGCGAAGATATAATGGAAAATGTGAAAAAAACGGGAAAAGTATTCATCTTTGAGGGCTTACGTTGCGTACGCAGCAAAAACGGTTCAAGATCTTCTAACCACGTGGACGAAGTCGCGGGCAACAGCTAGTTAGATAGAACTTTTTAAATTACTTTTTATTTCGTTTTATTAGGCACATTTGTGTGTAATTTAACAACATTTTGGTTTTGGGAGTCATTTAAACTACCGTCAAAAACCAGTCAATTGATGAAGCGAAGAAACTCGTGAAAATCCATAAAATAATAATGAATCTGTATTATTTGCATATTTATACCTAGAACATCTCGTTACTTCCGAGTTGCATAATATGTTTTTTTTGTTATCTCCCACGTCTTCGGGTTCCGTGAGCAAAGTGAAGAAACAGAACCGTGATAGCTAATTAAAGTCATTTTTTTCATTTTCAGGTGAGATATTACTGCTTTTATATAAATACTAGCTTTCCCGGCGGACTTCGTACCGCCTTAGAGTCGATGATAATATTGCTGATTGTTTTTAAGTAATCATTTTAAGTTGTATATAGGTTGTAAATAAGAAACACATGATTTACTAATATTGCCAATTGAATTAGTTTTTTATGCTAATCGCGGCCCTTCAGCAAGATCGCAACCACCTTCATATACATCTACTGCAACTTAGAGCCAAACTCATGGGTGCTGCCAATAGATATCTAGTTTATTTTTGATTTTGACTACCATTCCCCGATTTAATGGTACCACCTTCATGTATTACTGCTACCTGCTCTACTGGTAATCCCCTCATGACTGCTACCTACTAGGTCCCACCCTACTCTCACGCGTACAGTACCTGCTACCCAGCTATAACCCTCACTGCTCTACTGGTAATCCCTTCATGACTGCTACCTACTCTAAGGTCATGAAATACTACTATCTGATCTCCTGGTATCACCCTAGTCAACTACGGCCACGTGCTCTCCTGGTACCGCCCTCGTGCTCCCCAGCTACAACCCTCATGAAATACTACTATCTGATCTCCTGGTATCACCCTATGGACAACAAAATTTTTACATGTAATAAACAAATCAGCATTTATTGAAATGAAAGTATTCATTACACATATCGAGTTTTCATTGTTTTTAAGATGTATTCTGTTTTCGGGACGGAAACAAATCCAACAAATCAAAAACCATGGCAATCGGTCCAGCCGTTCTCGAGTTATAAGTTCTCGGTCTCGCGCACGCGCATTCAAGCGTACCGCACGCGCCTTGCGAAATTACGCGCGA
This sequence comes from Trichoplusia ni, assembly GCF_003590095.1. Taxonomy (NCBI): domain Eukaryota; kingdom Metazoa; phylum Arthropoda; class Insecta; order Lepidoptera; family Noctuidae; genus Trichoplusia; species Trichoplusia ni. Next base: position 20,458 of record NW_020799757.1, on the reverse strand, counting down.
AACGCGCGCCGCGTCCGCGCCGCGTCACGAGTGATCGATCGTATTAAGCGATAGGTATAAAGATAAATATTGTGCAAAATGGAGTGCCAAAAGTGTAAAAAAGTTTTATCCAAGAAAGGTTCACATTTCTTATGTCAAGGCCAATGTGAAGTGCATGCTGTTTGCCGATGACATTGTTCTGGTTGGGGAAAATGGACCCGAGATCCAGAGCAGATTGGAGGTGTGGCAACAGAAGCTGGAGAGTGTGGGCTTGAAAATCAGCAGAACAAAGACAGAATACATGTTCTGCGATTTCGGCGGTCTCTCCAGTCCTGAAGCTATAAAGCTTGATGGTGTGCGCCTTCCAGTCTGCTCCGACTTCCGGTATCTTGGTTCATTCATTCAGAGCGATGGCGAAATAGATCGGGCGGTTAAGCACCGAATTAACGCAGGATGGATGAAATGGCGGCAGGTAACGGGAACGATTTGTGACCCCCACATTCCCCTTAAATTTAAGGGGAAGATCTATAAGACCATTGTCAGACCTGCTGTCTTGTATGGATCAGAGTGCTGGGCGACAAAAGGGATGAATGAAAGACAATTGCATGCAGCAGAGATGAGAATGTTAAGAGGAATGTGTGGTGTTACGAGAGCGGATAGAGTAAGAAATGAGTATATAAGGGGAAGTTTGAAAGTGGCACCGGTTACAGAGAAACTACGTGGTAACCGGCTGTCATGGTATGGGCATGTTATGCGGAGGAATGAAAATCATGTGGTAAGGAAAGCGTTAAGCATGGATGTGGATGGATATAGGGGAAGAGGACGACCAAAGAAACGATGGATGGATTGTGTGAAAGACGATATGGCTGTAAAGTGTGTTTCTTGTGAGATGACGGCCGATAGGAAGGTATGGAAGAAGATGACATGTTGCGCCGACCCCAAATAAAATAATTGGGATAAGGGCAGGGGAATGATGATGAAGGCCAATGTGAAGGTACTTTTCATAGAAGCTATGTTAAAGGCCTGGCAGCGGATTTAAAAGCCGGAAAAAGCCGCATTTTTGTAATAACTGCGAAGAAGACGATTCCGAGACTGAGGAGCAAGAAGATCATGGACGTGAACACGAAAAGATCCTCAAGGATATCCAAAAGCATGTTAAGTCCATCCCAGGGCTAGTAAAGCAGCTCGATTCAATTAAACACAGCATGAGTCTTCTCTCGGAAAAATATGATTCACTACTAGCGGAACACGAACAGTCAAAAGGAAGAATTCATAAGCTCGAAAAAACTGTTGAACACTTAAATAATAAGTGCATTTATATGGAAAAAAATCAAGTTGTATTAGAACAAAAAATACATGACTACGAGCAATCCACCCGCAAGCATAACATCGAAATAGTAGGTATCGAACAGCTGCCGGATGAAAGCGTGAAGGATATAGTCTCAAAAGTCGGACAAATGATTCAAGTCAGCACGCAGGACATTGAATGGGTGCGACGGAACCAACCACGTAAACAAGGAATTAAATCCGCGTCAATAGTGGTCGGATTCAAAACCTCGGGCACCGAATCACGTGACGCATGGCTTTTGGAACGACGCAAACTAGCAGATGTTACGAGCGACAAGATAACAGGCGGTACCAGCAAGAATAAAATATATATAAATGAGGACTTAACCAAGACAACACGAACCTTACTATGGAACACGAAAAAGGAACTGCATAACATTTATAAGTACATATGGGTATCAAAAGGCAAAATATTACTAAAGAAAAACGACGGAGAAAAAACAATTTGGCTGAGGTCAGAACAGGACATTAGTAATCTATTGAAATCTAACATCTAATACACTCTCAGGTACAATCCAATAATTCTTTATTTTCAGTGATTATTTTTCATATTACCTAAGATAATATTATGTTTAATCTAGTCATCAAAATTCACAGTCATAGACAATATTATAAATATAACTAATGATGAAACAATTAATTCAGTTGAATGCGAAAACCTGAACAAATGGCTTTCATCACATAAAAATAAATATAACTTTTGTATACTACATATTAATATAAGATCAATAAAAAAGAATTTCCACGAATTAATAGTAACTTTAAATAACAATTTACAGGATATAGATGTAATAGTACTAACTGAACCAAACATTAATTTTTCACTATTGAGTCTGTATAAAATAAGGGGATTCGATATTCATAGTTTTACACGCCCGGAACGAACCGGCCGCGGCGGAGGTGTTTTAGTATATACGCGCGTAAAATGGACAGCTCGAGTGAGTGAGACAGCGCATATGCCTAACAATCTCGCACGGGCGGCGGAGTACGTTTCCGTTGTACTCGACAGGAGCGGTAGTGATCCGATTAACCTACTATCCATTTACAGACCACCGAGAATAAATAGAAAGAATCATATAAAACAATTTTTAATAGAACTGCGTAACATTTTAGAAAGTTTACCAAAAAATAGTATATTATTTTTATGTGGAGATATAAATATAAATTTATTGAAACCGCAAGATACTGGTGTTAGTGATTATGAAAACTTATTAGCCGAATTCGGATTAATCAAATGTATAAATAAAACAACACGCAAAGAAATACTTAAGGCGACACTAAATGCCAGCGACCTTGAGCGATCGGGGAGGAGCTTGCGTCACTCCCCGCGACCGCGCAACACACCCGCAACGCACGTTCGTAATTTCGTAGGGTAAACATGCGTTTCAAATAGTAAGGACTGTACTGCCTGATTTTTATAACCATTAAAATTTTTTGTAGACATTATTTATTTGGCTGGTCATTGAAAACTACTCTGTTTATTTAGACAAGTATATCTTATATATATAAATGAACCCCTATTTCTCCTGGTCACGCTATAACTTGAGAACGGCTTGACCAATTTTGACGAAATTTTGCACAGTTGTTCTACATACGCCAGGGAAGGTTTAAAGGTTTAAGGTAGGTAGGTAGGTAGGTAGGGAGGGAGGTAGATAGGTAGGTAGGGTAGGTTAGGTAGGTAGGTGGGTAGGGTAGGGTAGGGTAGGTAGGTAGGTGGGTAGGTAGGTAAAATGATTAGTTGCTCTTGCGTTATCTAGGTCTATCTATATCTGTGGTAGTACCACTATAACAGTTGGGTAAAAGGTGCGAGTTTATAGGTGTTTGTATATGCACAAGTATTTAAAATGATTTAATTAAATAAAAATATGTAAATAGTTTACAGGATTTTAATTTGTTTGCATTTAGAAGTCCTCAAAATTAAGTACATTTACTGTCAATTGATGTGTCTCTTGATTGCTTTTATCGCGAAGTATCTTTTGGTTTTTTGTATTTTCTTGTATGTTATTTTCTTCTGACGTCACTGCTCGTCTTTTCTTTTGATTTGTTTTATTCTCCATTTCCTCTTCCTTTTTTCTCTTGCGCCCCTGTATAGCGCTAACTATGTAAGAAGGGTCCCTTATTGTCATGTTCCTCGTATGTCTTGGATCGACCAACTCGGGAAGCATGCAATCTGTATAAAATTTAATCAACTTATTTTTCATTTTAGTGTCCCAAAATTCATCGTCTTTGTAAATTGTTTCTGTTTTCACTGGAAAATTTTCCCCGGACCAAATACCAAACAAACATTGAGATTTGCCTGTTATGTGTAACTGTCCTTGTATTTGGTACCACCAGTTATGTTCCTTGTTAATAATATAATTGCCATCTGGCATTTTTTTATAAAATAATATTTTTCTTTCTTTAATAGCTTCATCTACACCTAGCCGATAAGCTGTTATTGGACATTTTATTTCTACGATTGTATTATCATCAATAATACCGTCTGGTGATGCGCCAAGAAATGGTAATTCCCTATCAATAAAAAGTCCACACGGTTCTATTTTTATATTATCTTGTTTTGACAACTGATCTTTGGCGATGTTTTCATTGACTTGCCCATGTTTTATAGAGTTGACATGTCCTATCGACCCTTTGTATATAATATCTTTTACCAAATTGACGCAGCTCACATCTTTGCGTCTTTTTATAACACGCCCAAAGTTGGAAGCAGTCAAAATTTGTCTCCTTAGTTCTAGCCACTCACTAGAACCGCTTTGTAATATTGTGGTTCTTTCTATTTGATCTCGATTCCTTGCAGATTCCGCTAAATTATTTAAAAATATTTTTTTTGATTGTTCCAGCATCTCTTCACTCATGTCCGGTTTTAAACATTGTTCTCCATAATTTTTTGAGGTTTCATTGTTGTGATCAAACAACCTTTTCTTTATTTTTTTATACTTTTTTGATAGTTCCAGGCGTTTTCGTTTGCGTGCTTCCAACTTTTTAATTTCACCCCTAGGACTCTTGCCTATAATAGATTTTTGCAGCAATGATAAATGTTTATTGGTGTTGAATGATAAAGCTGCTACATTACACCGCATTTGATACTGGTACTTTTGTGAAAAATTCACACGTTTACCGCCTACAAATTTTGCAACAATACTGTGGTATCTTTCAACAATATTGCTGTCAACGTCTTCTATTAAACTTCTTGAGTGAGAAGCTATATGTGTCAGCACAAACTTTATTCTGTGCCACAAACTGTTTGTGAAAATGGCTCTGTCTATTTTATCATCTTGTCCTACCTTAGAACAAAAGTAAGTCTTGCAAGTATTATGTATTCCAAAGGCATGGTCTGCGGCCAACATAATATCATTATGTAAACTACTAATATTGCCAGATTTTTTATTATATTTAATAGCTGTAACGATTACCTTTCTTATGGATAGTATCCTTTTTTTTGTTAAATATTTTCTGTATTTAATTAAATATTTTGTATCAGTAGTAAGTGCCTGTAACTTATTACAAAGGTTCCTTAACAGGTGGTTCCGGCATTCGATTTTTTCAATCGTTATGTTTTCATATGGTCTTGCCTGTAATAATTTTGCATACGTATTTGCATCACCATCTGATATTAACCGTGCATAAATTAAATTATACATTTGGATGCTATTTTTGAAGCCTTCTACCAAAATTGTAGACTCCATTCCAGTCGAAGGACCTAAAATTAATGTTATTGTTACACCTCATATTTGTTCTGCTCTATACAAAAAAAAAAAAATATTTTAAAATATTCACCAGAATAGTTTTTATAACATTCGTGCTCCTTAGGTGTGACATTTTTCTTTGCAGCTTGGGCGCATATGCAGCAGTATTTGTTTTTCACAGCCATAAAGAGAATTTTTCCCGTCCTTTTCCCAATTATCGCCGCGGCGCCTGATAGGGATGAATAATTATTTTTATATGACCGTTTCCCCCAACAGCCATCTGCAATGACATCAATCAGTGGGATACCGTCGGGACTCACTTTGCCATCTTCAATAGACAATCGACGTTCCTCATTAGCAGCATCATTCATTGAAATGGCTATTTCTTTTTCCCAAATATTGTTGACTGTGTCCATTCTTTTGTTAAATATGTTAGAGGATATTTGAGGCAAATCCATTGCAGCTAACAATTCATTTAATTGTGTATTGCCACATCCTATTGCTACTGCGCCCGCAACTGTATTTATATTTAAATCAATTTCGGGATCATTGCAACATATGGTAAATGTTTCGTTACACATCTTGCATTTTAATCTTAGATTAGAAACTAGTCCTAACTTTCTTTCAGCAATTATTTCAACAGACTTCAATCCACAGTCTATATTTCCGTGTGAGGAAATTTCTTGTAGGTCTTTAAAAAAATTTGCTATACTAATTATTCGCATCCCTTGTACTACAAAGTCGTTTTTTCTGAAAAAAAAAGAACTTATAGCGAAACTAAAGGCACGGGTGAGAAAGTAGGAATGGACGCATGGGCGAAATTAGGAATGTTCCTAGTTGTGCGTAAGTAAAACATTAGATCTCCGCTTTCAAGGTCATACTACTTTCGTAATTAGAGCTTTACCTACAACTATGTCAATATCAGCACTCAAGTATTATTTAGCATTGTTACATTAAATTTCAATAATCGAGGCGAGAATCTATGTTATTTGGTATAATCCTAAAAAATAACATGATTATTTCAATAAAATAAAAATATTTTTACCAAAAATTAGATGTCCGCATTCAAGGTCACGTACTTACGAACCTAGAGCTACACCTACAATTATGTCAATATCAGCATTCAAATATTTTTGAAACTCTAATCCGGACTGTCCTTACTACGCTGTAATAATGGTTACATGACATTATATTTCAATACTCACTTTGTCTCTGCATTTTCGAGGCGAGAATCTTTGTTATTTGGTATACTCCTAAAAAAGAAACATAATTTCAATAAAATACTTAATATTTTTACTACAGTAGATCTCCGCATTCAAGGTCATACTACTTATGAACCTAAAGCTATACCTACAACTATGCCAATATCAGCAGTCGAGTATTTTTTCAAACTCTAATTCAAGCTGTCCTTACTACGCTAAAATATGGTTACCTACTCGTAGATAACATTTCAATACTGACCTCGTGTCTGCATTTTCGACTTGAGATTCTATGTTATTTGGTGTCCTCCTAAAATGAAAATAACATAATTAATTATTTTATTAAAATAAAAGTATGTTTATTAAATTAAAATCATTTTTTAAATTCCAATATGTTATTTTAAACTTTATATAGATATTATAAATAATACTACGATGATTAAAATACGTTACTTACTTCATTAATCTATTTTTTGCCAGTGTAAGGCGTTTCTTTTTTAGAGATTTGGGTTTACCAACCATTTTGGCGCGAAACTTATAAGTGAATAAAATCGAGGTCTGTTTGCGCGGAGCGTTAGCGTCTACTCGTGACAGTGGTCAGCGATGCACTGCCGCCCGTCGCCCGCAAGAGCCACCAATTCATTTCGCACCAATATTTGTCAAATAATAATCCACCTTGATTTATCAAACACAATTCGAATAAAAGTCGTATATCAAAAGATTGGCAATTAAATTATCTTTTAGATTGTGAAAGTTTCATAAAAATATACCCAATGGTTTTTGCCTGATCATCGCTTTTTTTGCGCGCTTTAGACATAACTTTAAAAATAAATTACACAAACTTTTACAAAAAAAAATATAGATATTCGTATATCAAATTATTAAGGAAATAGTCATGTTTAACATATATTTTTTTCAAAACATACGGACCAGCCGTTTAGATGTGATGATGGATTGTAAATCATTAAAAATCATATATCTGCCCCTTAAAGGCAACATTGTAGAATCATGTTTAGATCATATTTATATTCGAGCGCCTTTAGCAGAAATTAATTCAGCGGTTATACAACAGAAAATATCGGATCATTACCCCGTTTCGGCCGTAGTGCAGTGGAACCGTGCACCGCTAACGCGAGCGGCCGGCGGAGCCCGCCCCGCCCCCGCTTCGTCCGTCCGTATTCCCGCGACGGCGACGGCCGCCGCGGCCGCGGCCGCGGCTGCCGAGCGATTATTAAATACCGATTTTAGCAGCCTTATGAATATCGATTGTCCTATAGAGTTGTATAATGACCTTAAACAAATATTTGATAACATATATAACGAGTGTTACAAGACTGTAACCGTTAATAGTACTTCAAGAAATAATAAAAGTTGGGTTACTGAAAAACTAAAAACTATGATTAAGGAGAGAGATAGACTGTTTACAATATGGTGCAATGATCCTAAAAATATGATTAAAAGATTAGAATACACAAAATATAGGAATAAAACTACTAAAATTATATCTAAATGTAGTAATGAATATGACCGACAGAGTATTATTAACTGTAATAAAAATATAAAGAAAATATGGGATAGATTAAACACACTGTTAGGTAAAAATAAACAATCCTTAGATAATGTAATATTGACAAATATGAATGTGCATGGAAACATTCAACATGTAACTAATCGGTTTGCGGCTACTTTTGACGAGGACATCCAACAAATTAAACATGTATGCAATGAAAAGTGGTTAAATAGGAAGAATTATGTCAAAAATCCAGATCGGAGTATGCGATGGCAACCTGTGAGTGACGAATATGTATGTAATATAATTAGAAATATGAATGCAAACAAATCACCTGGCATCGATATGATACGAATGTCTGATCTGAAAATTATAGGTGACAAAATGAGCCCTGTGATCTCCAAACTGATAAACATGTCTGTCAAACAAAATAAATTTCCTGAAAAATTAAAAGAGGCAATAATACGTCCTATTTTTAAAAAGGGTAAGCGTAATATATATTCTAATTACCGGCCAATAGCAATATTATCGAGTATGGATAAAATAATTGAAAAATGTATTATCAACCAACTATCTACAAGATTACTTACAAATAAACAACATATTAAATAAATCACAACATGGCTTTCAGAAAGGGAAAAGTACGAACACACTATTGTCTAAATTTACGGATGAAATCAACAATTACTTGAATGATAAAAAATTTGTAGTCGCTGTATTTTTTGATTATAAAAAAGCTTTTGACACTTTAGAAACCAATACTTTGCTGAATGCAATAGAAGAGTGTGGAGTGGGGCAACCCTTGAATGGCTGGTTTCAAAGTTATCTCAATTCACGTTCTTACCGGGTGAGGGTTGGAGACACATATAGTCTTGAGAAATCAGTTAAGTGCGGAGTACCGCAGGGCTCAGGATGTGGTCCGGTTTGCTACCTGATGCATGTAAATAGTCTGTGTGGGGTGCTACAGCATTGCTCAGCATATATGTTCGCGGACGACTTATGCGCGCTACGCGCCGGTACCGACCTGCGCGACACGTGCCGCGCCGTGCAGGAGGACGTCGACGCCGTCGTCAGGTTGATCACGTTAACGTCTCTCTCAGGGTTGCAGCATTAAGCTGAGCGACGGCCGTATTGCGTGTTTGCGACGCATATTCTTACCTTAATGTCTCAATTTTGTACAATTCGTCCTTATGTTTTTCTGGGTCACAAGCACGTAATAAAAGTTATTTTCTTTCTTTCTCTTTTTCTTTACATCACTTCTGACTGTAAACAATAATTATAATACGAGAGCGATGACCTCGGGTAAATTTGTTGTCCCTAGAGTTACCAATGTCTATGGAGACAGGACGCTAAGGAAACGTATTCCATATATCCTCAACAGTTTACCTGCGGACATCAGAGATGAACAAAATAAAAATAAATTTAAGTCTAAATTAAAAAAATATTTAATAAATACTCTGCCATAATAACACTCCTTTATAAAATTAATATTAAGTAACACCTTGTTAAGTTTATATAATAATATGTATAATTTAAGTTTATTTATAAGTTTATATACTTTTGATCTCGCAGACAAACAGTGTGTACTGTTTTGTGAGACACTGTACTATGTCATAAGAATAACGTGTACCTGTAATAACTGAATAAATAAATAAAAAAAAAATAGCTCGGAATAGTCGATATCGCGGTGATCCGTGAGTTTTGTTATTTTTGATTCTTGAGGCGCGTAGCACTTAGGTTGGCGTAGCTCGGTGAAACTCCAAAATTCGATATCGCGGAAATCGCGTTGTTTTAACGTTTTCCGTAGTTACTAGCATGGCATAGCTCGGAATAGTCGATATTAGAGTGATCCGTGAGTTTTGTTATGTCTCGTTTCTCGAGGTGCGTAGCATGACTTAGGTCGGCGTAGCTCGGCGAAACTCCAAAATTCGATATCGCGGAAATCGCGTTGTTTTAACGTTTTCCGTAGTTTCTAGCATAGCATAGTTCGGAATAGTCGATATTAGAGTGATCCGTGAGTTTTGTTATTTTTCGTTTCTCGAGGTGAGTAGCGCGACTTAGGTCGGCGTAGCTCGGCGAAACTCCAAAAGTCGATATTGCGGAAATCGCGTTGTTTTAACGTTTTCCGTAGTTTCTAGCATAGCATAGCTCGGAATAGTCGATATCGCGGTGATCCGTGAGTTTTGTTATTTCTCGCTTCTCGGGGGTTTCGTTGTACAAACAGCAATTAGAGACAACGGGGTAGTTGCATGGATTGAAAGTTATTCATCAAAACATGCAAGGTCTCTCCGGCAAAGAATTAGATTTAAGTTTATTTATTGAAAATTACGATGTTCAGGTGTTATGTTTAACTGAACACTGGTTAAAAGACTATGAGGTGGCGGTATTTAATAGCGTCCATTATTCCATACAGAGTGCGTTTGTAAGAAAGAGTGCAATTCGCGGAGGGTCACTTATTATTGTTTCAAACGAAATTAAAAGTAAAGAACGTCCTGATATTGTTAACCTTTCTGTCGAGCGCACTATTGAACTGTCCTGTGTGGAACTAGAGCAATACATAATAATTTGTGTGTACAGACCCCCTTCAAGTGATTTTAATTTATTCGAGTCTGTTATGGAAGATTCGCTTTCTAAAGTTAAATGTAATAATAAACAAGTTATAGTTTGTGGGGACTTCAATGTAAATATTCTAGAATTAGCTCCAATTTCTATCCGACTTTTGAACTTGTTCAAGTCCTTTAATTTAAACAATCTTTTTTGCGAACCAACTAGGTTTACGGCCTCTTCTGCAACTTGCATAGATAATATATTTAGTAGTTGTGAAGCAAATAAAACATTACTATTAACTGATATTACTTCTGACCATTGTGGCCAACTTGCTTGTTTTCCCCAGTTACTTTTTAATAAATTTATTAAGGTGGTCAGTAGACCTTACACAGCGCATCGTTGTTCCCGTTTTAAAAACAATATCAAGTCCAAATTGCGGCCATCACTTTTGGACTCCTCTAACCCTAATGCCGCTTATGGAGCATTTTTTAATGTAGTTAAAAGTGAGTTTGACGTAACTTTTAAGTGTAAAACTAGGCAAGTCAAGTGCAGTTCTGCTGCCTCATTTAACCAATGGGCCACTACTGGTATCTACAGGAGTCGAAGTAGGCTGTATGAGTTATATGGCATGAAAAAATATAAATTTGACACAAATTTTATAGATTATGTTAGAAATTATTCAAAAATTTTTAAGAAGCTTTGTAACTTTGCTAAGTCTAAGTATATCAGCGAAAAAATAAAAAACTCTTTAAATAAAGTAAAAGCCACGTGGAATATTATTAATCAAGAAACTGGCAAAGCTACGAAACGTGACAATAACTTAGAGATTTTAACCAACAATAAATTAGTTACTGAAGCTAATGAAATCGCCACTATTTTCAATATTTTTTTTGCTGATATACCAATAACAACAACGAGTGCTTTAAAATCATCATCACTTGATGCAGAAAACTTATTACGAAATTGCGTGCCCAGCTGTGATTCTTCTTTTAGTTTCGAATATGTGAATCCATTAGACATTACCAATGCTTTTAAATCACTTAGTCAAAAGAAAACCGAAGATCTTTGGGGCTTCTCGGTTAAACTCCTAAGTAACATAATAAAAATTGTTGCACCCTCTTTAGCCGTAGTCTTTAATAAATGCGTAGACGTAGGTGTCTTCCCGGACTTAATGAAGCATAGTAAAGTCATGCCGTTATTTAAGGCAGGTAGTAGAAGTGATATTAGTAATTTCAGACCTATATCAATTTTGCCAGCGTTCAGCAAGATTTTTGAAAAATTAATTTTAAAACAGCTTCTACATTATTTCAATGACAAGACCCTCTTACATAGCGAGCAATACGGTTTTACAAAGGGACGTTCAACTACCGATGCCGGTGTAGCTTTACTAAAACACCTCTACGAAGCTTGGGAGAACTCTCAGAACGCTATTGGCGTGTTCTGTGACCTTTCAAAGGCATTCGATTGCGTCCGGCACGACACTTTAATATGCAAACTCGAATATTATGGTATCAAAAATAGATCACTGGATTTAATTAATTCCTATTTGAGTGATAGGGTCCAATGTGTAGATGTTAATGGTAATAAGTCCACCGGACTACCTGAGAAACTAGGGGTACCCCAGGGTTCAATACTCGGCCCATTTTTATTTTTAGTTTATATTAATGACTTACCATTCTCTTTCAAAGGCATATGTGACGTTGTGCTGTTTGCAGACGATACTTCTTTAATATTTAAAGTTAACAGAAACAGAAATGACTTTAAAGAAGTAAATAGTGCACTTACTCGGGTCACACATTGGTTTTCAGTTAATAATTTAGTTTTGAATGCCAAAAAAACCAAATGTGTTAAATTCGCGATGCCTAATGTTAAGAATCTTGGGCCAGATATTGTTATAAATAATGAAGTGCTAGAGACTGTAGAATCAACGGTTTTTCTCGGCATTACAGTTGATGCAAAATTAAAATGGACGGCGCATATTGCTTACCTGGCAAATAAACTCAGCTCTGCCGCTTATGCGGTTAGAAAAGTTAGGCAGATTACTGACGTGGACACAGCTCGTCTTGTTTATTTCAGCTACTTCCACAGCGTTATGTCCTATGGCATACTTCCGTGGGGTAAGGCGGCTGATATCGAAGCGATATTCGTCTTACAAAAGCGAGCTGTCAGATCCATTTACCAGCTAGGCTCTAGAGTTTCTCTTAGGGAGCGGTTTAAAGAGATAGGCATTTTGACGGTAGCATCCCAATTTATTTTAGATAATATACTATTGATACGAAAAAATCTTCACTTATACTCGAAAAACAGTGATATACATAGTATAAATACACGGAATAAACATAAGTTAATTGGTACATCGCACCGTTTACACAGGGTACACAACTCATTTGTGGGACTTACTGTTCGCCTCTACAATAAACTACCTCTCACTTTATCGGAACTGCCTTTTAGCTCATTTAAAACAACCATTAAGGATAAACTCTGCAAGAAGGCTTATTATACAATAAATGATTATTTAAATGATAAAAATAGTTGGTCGCCGTGATTTACACAGGACGGTTTAGTGTGGATTAATGTTTGACGTGTATGATTAGTATGTAATTTGATAGACATACTCTATGTGTGTAACATTGTGTTACCTATTTTGTTTTATTTTTATAATTTTATTAATTATAAAATTCAATGATGTAGCAATTTATGCCACCTCCGTGTTCAGGGCTGTGCCAGGTAAATCAACGTTTGGGGTATTTCTTTCTTTGAGTTTTATTTTATTAGCCGGCAGCAGATACGTCATGCTCCCTTAGTCGTCACTGCCTGCGGTGGCGTCTTGGGTCGGGTCACCTCCTTCCCTCAAATATGGCGAGGGAGGTGATGGCTGACCCTTGCGTCATACTCGTGAACGGGTGCTGCTTGCGGTGGCTGGTCGCTCTGCTGACCTTGGCCTTTGTACTTACAGTTAAATTTCGTATTGGATTAGATACGGCGAACTCAAATTTTTGTTTGTTTGGCATGGCACCTGCACACTTATTTTGTTATTGTTCTGTATAATAATAATAATAATTTTGTAATGGGAATGACAGCGTGCTGCTGGGGAGTTTGTTGCACCGTTTCTTTTCTCACAGCAAAAGCACTTAGGAAGCGGTGAAGGGTGGGCGAAACTGGGTGCTGTCCAATGTAACTTGACCTTCAAAAAGTGCTACTTAGTAGCCTAATTTGAATAAATGAATTTTGATTTTGATTTTGATTTTGTACGACTTAGGTCGGCGTAGCTCGGCGAAACTCCAAAATTCGATATCGCGGAAATCGCGTTGTTTTAACGTTTTCCTTAGTTTCTAGCATAGCATAGCTCGGAATAGTCGATATCGCGGTGATCCGTGAGTTTTGTTATTTCTCGTTTTTCGGGGGTTTCGTAGCACGACTTAGGTCGGCGTAGCTCGGCGAAACTCCAAAAGTCGGTATCGCGGAAATCGCGTTGTCTTAACGTTTTCCGTAGTTTCTAGCATAGCATAGCTCGGATTCTGTAGTTCTAAAACATGTTGTTATAAACAATAATTTATTTTTTCTAAAATTAAACTCTGTTTTGTTACTAATATCCATTATCTACTAATGAAATTCCTGCCTAAAAACCTTTATAATTTTTTTTTTCCTACAAACTGCTGAATAGTTATTCCAGTCATATAAAACAATTATGTTCTCACACAAAAGTACATTTTGTGATTAATCAATTTTAAAGGTTTAAGTTAAGTACTTTATTGTCAAGAATAATTTTACGATATTCACTTCGAACTCATGTAATTTATCGATAAAGAATCATAGGTACCCAGGTCCAACACTACTCAAAGGTAAAACCGAAAGTTCGGCTTTTTTCAAGATAGTACCTATTTTTACTCAGTTCGTTCCTTACGCTAATCGAATGTGCATGTGCAATCGGGTAATTCGCGGACTAATTATCGTGTAGGCAGACAATTTTATTGTGTTAAGTGATATAAGTACGTGTGTTGTGTGCGTATTTTTTAAATTACGATCCTAGTAGCTCGATAGGTCATTTTACCGCCCGGGAGAATGGCAACATGCTAATGTGTTATGGCGAAGCACGTGGCAATGCAAGTCTCGCGATGAACATTTACTGGACGCAGTACTTTTTTTTTTTTTACCCCGGGTTCAGCAGCAGATTTTGCGCCGCGCCCAAATTTGTGTGCACGTAGATGGCGGACATTTCGAACCTTATCTGGTTAGAAGTGAGCGTGATTAAGGTAAGAGTAGGTTTGATTTAATAATACACAAGACACAGATTGAAGTCAGAATAGTGTAAAAAGTTTTTTTTTTTTTTTTTTTTTTTTTTTTTTTTTTTTTTTTTTTTTACTTTACATAATACGTAACCTCATTCAAGGTCATTCAATTTCAGGTTCTTCCGAGTATTGACGTCCTTTAATATGCTTGACCTCAAGGTCAAGGTCAAGGTCATTGACTTATAGGTCGAGATTATTGGCCTTGTCGTTCGTTAGAATTTAAATAATCGAAGGAATTGATTAACTAAACTGTCACAATTGTTTTAAATAAATTTATTTAGGTTACTAGCTGACCTTGCAAACGTAATTTGGCCATACAAAGTGGAAGGGACGTAATACCGATCCCGTGGTTCAGGAGTTCTGGACACGATGAGTAAAGTTAGGCTACGTGAGGTCACCTTATGAAAGGTTAAAGTTCCCCCCCCCCCCCAAGTACGGTCACTGTAAGTAAGTTCAGACCTCCCCCCCCCTCCCTAAGGTCACACTCAGCAGGTTCATTCCTAGTAAGGTCGCATCTAAGTAAGATCACCTTATTCATTTCAGGTAAAATCGGGCTACGATAAGTCACCCCCCCCCCCCCAAGGTCACTCTCTCTCGACAAGGTCATTCCGAGTAAGGCCGCGCTACTTGAGGTCAATCTAAGAAAGGTCAGCCCCCCCCCCCCCCCATAAGGAAGGTCACCCCTTCGCAAGGTTGCGCATGTCACTCTAAGTCAGTAAGCATCAAAGTTCATTCTAAGCACGGTCGTCATCATAAGAAAGGTCACGCTAAGTGAGGTCATCCCTAGTGAAGTCATGATCCATAAGGTCACGCTACGGTTGGTTAAACTTCGTAAATTATAGGTTAAATTGGGTTGGAGAAGATTACATTAGGTTAGGTTAGGTTAGGTTAGGTTGGGGTGCAGGGCAGAAAACCTCCTCGTGTGCCTGGCGGCTGCTGGTCCCTTACGGATACGTCCGGGGGGAAGAGCAGTCGTTGGGCCGGTGCACCCTGGGCACGCATAACAATCGTCTCGCGACTTGGGGCAATTGTTGTGCGTGGCGAATTTCTGCCGCGGGGTCCGGCCAGTGTCAACTGCTGGCCGGACACGCTCGCTCGCTCCCGCCCTCCTCAAGCGAGGGGTGGTTCGGTGGAGCTCGAGCGAAGGGGGACTTCGGCCATTGTTTGTTTGTTGGCCGAAGGTCGGGAGGAGAGGCGAGTCCAGTGAGTGTCAACTGCTTGCTGGACGTCGCAGCCCGCCGGCGTCCTGGACTCATTCCGGGTAGCGGCGGCGGGCGGGGGTGTCTTCCCACGGTCTGTGGGTTAGACTGGCGGGGGTCGTTGTTGTTCGGCCTTCGCGTGGTGGGCGTTCGCTGGCGTCTCGGACGTACTCCGAGTAGCGGCAGCGGGCGTGGTGTAGGGCGAGTCCAGTGAGTGTTCACAGCTTGCTGGATGTCGCAGCCCGCCGGCGTCCTGGGCTTATTCCGGGTAGCGGCGGCGGGCGGGGAGTCGGAGATGGGCGACGGGTCCGGTGTGCACTTGCACTGCCTCCGGACGCGGTCTTGTAAAGGCCACCGTCGGCCAGACCGTAAACCCGCAGCGAGGTCAGGGGTGGACTTACGCGGGAACGGGGGTCTGACCTTAAACGGTTGGACCGCGAGGACGGAAAACCTCTATAAAAAACCCCCAATCCCAAGCTATTGGATAACGCGGCGAGGGGATGAATGGCTGGTGGGTGACCAGTTCCTAGCGTTAACCTCCGAAGAGGAACCTGTCGAACCTCGGAGGGTTACTCCTAGACCTTCCCCGGCTACAGGGGGCACTGGCCGGGGACGACGCACACTTCCCCCATACTCGTGGGAATTTTATGGAGAATTTAAATTTAAAACCAAACGATGAGAAAGTAGGTGGAAACGAGGAGAGTAGGAGGACGACTCGGTCGGCTTTGCGACAGAGTATAGAAGGAGAAATGGCGGTGAGGTCACCTCGGGTTGTACTCGAGCGTGTCGCCTCGGTACGCCAGGAGGAACGTATGGAGATCGTTGAGCCGGCGCTTACTTCGTGCCGCTCACGCGATAGTTCCTCAGGTCGCTCGGACCGAAAGCGTCCCAGACGGGATGTTTCGGACGACAGGCTGTCCGTGGGAGCCGCCTCGGACTGTGAAAGTGAGGTGTCATTTACTTCATCGACACGGTCCCGGGGCTGCGTCACACACGGGCGCTACGTGGGGCTGCATAGGCAGCGCGAAGAAATGCGGAGGATGGCCGCTGAAACGGAGCAGGCCGACGATACCTCCGCATTAAGAGAAGAGGAGGATAGGCAGGGAAGGGACGCCAGGGCGGCGATAAGGGACCTCATGAGGTCCGGACTCAAGCCGCTCGACCCCTCCTCCGCCAAAGAGTTGATTGACGGCGGCGTGATGGCGGTCTTAGAGGTGGCCCGCACCTCAAAGAACATCAAGGGCTGCCTCATTAAGAAAATTAAGGATGCGATCGAGGACATACAGGGCGGTGTCCGCGCTTTGACCAGTGATAAGCGAATGGAAAGGTTGCTCGAGGAAAACAAGCGCCTCACTGAGCGACTGAACGCGCTGGAGGAGGCGCAGGGAAAGTCTGCGGAGAGGCGGACTGCCCCAGCGGCCCAAGAGGAAGAAGAGCGTATGAAACGCATCATGCTGTCCGTCGGGACGATGATGGACGCAAGGCTGGCTGGGATTACAAGCCGACTCCCGCCGGAGCCTGTAATGCGTCCACCATTGGCGGCGGACAGAAGAAGGGCGGAGGTGGAGGCTGCGGGCCGTGGACCCAAACCTGGGTACAGCCAGGTCCTCAAGGCGGCCCCGGCTCCAAAAACATCAGCGCCGAAGACGGCGCCGACGCCAGCGCCGAGACAGGCGCCAAAGCCGACCCCGAAGCCGGATCCAAAACCGGCCAAGGGGAAGGCAAAGAAATCGACGGGGCAACCTGCGCCGGCTTTAGCACCGGCGACAGAAGAGACACCGGCACTGGCACCAGCGCCACAAGAGCCGGTAGCGGGCACGTCGGAGACTGTGGAGGATGGGTGGACCACGGTCTCCAAGAAGAAGAAGGCGCCTAAATCAAAGGCGCCGGAGCGCCCGGTGGCGAAGCCGGCAAAAACCCCTCCCGCCAAGAAGAAGGAGGGAAAGAAGCCGTCGACAAAGGGGCCCAAGAAGGAGTCGGGGAGGACGCGGCGGAGAAGGGGGCAACGACAGAGGCGTCTTGCCCGCACCGCTGCCGTCGTCCTCACCATTAGTGAGGAGGGGGCGCAAAAGGCCCTCACATATGAGACGGTCCTACGGCAGGCACGCGAGACAATCGACCTCGACAAAATGGGGGTCGATATGGTTGCCGACCCGATCCGTATAAGGAGGGCGCAGACGGGGGCTAGGATTCTCGAGCTCCCCAAAAACATTGGTCGGGAGGCGGCTGATGACATGGCGAAACAGCTGCGGGCCAAGTACGGTGACGACGTCAAGGTCACCACGCCTGTCAGGTGCGCGGAGCTCCGGGTAACAAACCTGGACGAGTCCGTCACCCGGGAGGACATCCTTGGCGTCGCCACGCGTCAAGGTCAGTGCGCTCCTGACCAAATTAAGGTTGGGGAGCTGAGGCCCAGCCCCGGTGCTAAATTCAGCGCCGTGATGAAGTGCCCTCTGGAGGTGGCCTCGAAGTTGGTCACCTCCAAAACGCAGAAGTTTCTGGTGGGATGGAGCTCGGCGCGGGTCGTGCAACTTGATGCACGGCCCATGAAATGCTTCCGCTGCCTCGCACTAGGCCACACAAGGCCAGTGTGCACGTGCCCCGCGGACCGCAGTGGTTTGTGTTACCGCTGCGCGATGCCCGGGCACAAGGCAGTGGACTGCAAGGCGCCAGCCAACTGCGCCATATGCGCCGAGCTCGGCCGCAATGCCACCCACCAGATGGGCAGCCGGGGATGTGCTCCCCCGGCATTAATTAAGAAGAGGATGGCCGCAATGGGGAAAGTGCCCGTTGCGGCCACATCACAGGCGCGCCCCTGTGAGGAGGAACGGATGGACGAACAATAATGGATAACGTCCGTCCACACTTCCTCCTCCAGGGGAACTTGAACCACTGCGCCGGCGCGCAGGATCTGTTTCTCCAGTCGCTGGCGCAGTGGAGCATTGATATTGGAGTGGCGGCGGAGCCATACTATGTTGCCCCTCGTCCCAATTGGGCGGGGGATCTCGACGGCTCCGTCGCCGTCATAAGCGCCTTGGGCGCGGACTCCCGGCCCCTGCATACCATCCGCAGGGGCTCGGGTTATGTCGCAGTCGTTT
This sequence comes from Trichoplusia ni, assembly GCF_003590095.1. Lineage (NCBI taxonomy): Eukaryota > Metazoa > Arthropoda > Insecta > Lepidoptera > Noctuidae > Trichoplusia > Trichoplusia ni. Next base: position 1,604 of record NW_020799757.1, on the reverse strand, counting down.
GGGGGCCGTACGCAGTAGTAGGGGTCTACTTCTCGCCGAACAGGGGTCTGGCAGAGTTCGAGTCATTTATGGCCGAGCTCGAGGCCCTTGTTCGGACGCTCTCGCCTCGCCCGGTCATTGTGCTCGGTGACCTCAACGCCAAGAGCACAGCGTGGGGGGAACCGGCAACCGACCGGCGCGGGGAACTATTGGAGGAGTGGGCCCTCGGATTGGACCTTGCCCTGCTGAATAGGGGTAGGGTCCACACCTGCGTACGGCAGAATGGAGGGTCCATCGTCGACGTGTCGTTTTGCGCTCCGTCTATTGCGGAGCGCGTTCGTGATTGGCGCGTCGAGGAGGTGGAGACGCTATCGGACCACCGATATATACGGTTCAGCGTTTCCGCTCCTGGGGGACCCGGGATCCGGCGCTTTACACCGGACTCGGGAAGCCCACGATGGGCCCTCAAGAAGATGGACAGAGAGCTGCTGATCGAGGCGGCCATCGTTGCCGATTGGTGCATGCCGGCGGTGTCAGGCCGCTCAATTGACGACGAGGCAGAGCTATTTTGTCGCACCTTAACATTGGTGTGCGACACAGCGATGCCTCGCGTCCGACGGCGGCCGAACCGCCGGTCAGTTTACTGGTGGTCGCCTGAGATCGCAGCTCTCAGAGAGGCGTGCTTTGGGGCCAAGCGGAGCCTAACCCGCTACCGCTCCAGGCACGCCGGAAGACCAGGTTGGGACGAGACGAGGGAGGCCTCCCTATATGAGGCTTACCGCACGGCAAGGAGCAATCTCCGCCTGGCCATTATACAGGCCAAGGCAGCAGGGAGAGAGGAGATGCTGGAGGAGCTCAACCGGGATCCGTGGGGGCGCCCGTACCTTGCGGCGCGGAACAAGCTCCGCGCCAACGGGCCCCCGATCACGGAGACCATGGAGCCCCAGCTGCTCCAAGCCGTAGTCTCGTCCCTATTCCCGGACAGGACACAGATTCTCCCTCCGGTGGTGGCAGCGCCTCGGGCGCCAGAGTCACTGGAGCCCATCACGGAGGGGGAACTGGAGGCGTCCATAATCCGCCTTCGCCCGAAGAAGACCGCCCCAGGCCCCGACGGAGTGCCGGCGCGCGCTCTTGCGCTGGCACTGGGGCCACTCGAAAGTCGATTCCGGGGACTGCTCAACTCTTGTTTGGAGGAGGGCAGATTCCCGGATACATGGAAGACGGGGCGGTTGGTACTAATACGAAAGGAGGGGCGTCCGGCAGACTCGCCCTCGGGCTATCGGCCGATCGTCCTGCTGGACGAGGCGGGCAAGCTCTTTGAGCGTGTCATCGCTGCCCGCATCGTCCGGCATTTAGAAAGGACGGGTCCGAGTCTGTCGGACTGCCAATTCGGATTCAGGGCGAGGCGGTCCACTGTGGACGCCGTTAAAGTTGTACAAGAGTTCGCCACGGATGCGGTGGCACAGGGGGGCGTGGCGGTGGCTGTTTCACTTGACATCGCCAACGCCTTCAATTCGCTGCCGCATCAGTGCATAGAGTCGGCGCTCCGATACCACGGGGTGCCGCTCTATCTCCAACGAGTCGTGGCGGACTACCTGTCCGGGAGGTTTGTGTCGTTCGTAGGG
>NW_020799756.1:0-27919 GCF_003590095.1 Trichoplusia ni | reverse complement strand
ACGCAAGTTTCAAATACATAGTCACCACAACGTTTCATTTTTAAATAAACATCGAACATTATTGAGAACATCCTGTATACGCGTATGAAGAAATTTGTAAACTAGTTCGTTCAAACCGAGTGTATTTAGTTAGAAGAGATGTTTGCTTAAGTATTGGTATCTAAACCTCTACCCCAGCCTTGTAAAACAGGACTGTTGGTGAGAAAGCGAGATAGAGCTCTACAATGCATATAGCGCCGTCTCGCTTGTTTCCCAACAGCTCACTTATATTAAGAGTTCGTTGTAAGAGCAAGTCTTGATTGGAAACGGGAAAAACTGTCTCGAGATACAAGTATGAGCATAATAGCATGGAAATAAGCAAATATTGTTGTTTGGAAAGATGCGAAGCGAACATTAAAGGATATTAATGCAATTAATATTTTCCTGGCTTTTCAGTTTCGTGTTTACTGACTTAATTAAGTCATTTAAATCTGTCTTCGTCAGTGTTTTTTTTCAATCTATTGATTTTAGTGATTAAGCATGCAAACTCTAATTATAATATGATCAAATAACAAAAGTGTACAAAGAGAATATTATCTAAAGAGGTTTAAATAGCAGCTGCAATTCCAATATAATACGTCTATCTACTTCAAAAACTCCTTTGTTTTTCTCGTCAAAGGAAAAGCAAATAAAATTGAATCTTGAGTGTATAAAATTAAGGACCTTTTTACAGAACCGTTTATTACAATAACTTAACGTGCCTCAGCGACACAATAATTGCTTGTCAACTAGCAAGTTTACATGAACTTAGTAAAAACATAATTAGAGAGTTGATGTTGCTACCAACATGACAAATTAAATGCAACATGGCGGACTTGTGAATACTGTGACTATGGATTTTGGGTTTGTGGGATAGTTTTATTTGCAAACTAGTTGAAATTCATCTGTTTGAACCGTGTTTTTGTGAACGAACAATTAAAGTTGTCGAAGTGACTTCCTTTAAGTTTTTTTTTACTTTCCATCATGAGATCAATAATTTGTACACGACGCAATCTTTGTCATTTCAGTTTTTACTTCATTATAATGCTACACATAATTTCTGTTTGGACAACATTAACAATTCTCAGAATAATGATCAATTCAATCATGAAATATTTCATTTAGGCCGTATTGTCCTCAACTTTAATTTTTTAAAACAATATTATAACAATACTTTAACTCACTTAATTGCTTCCCATATTCACAACCATCTTGATCAAAGTATTCTATATAATTTCATCAAGGGTTATTCCTTGTTATCTGAGTCCCAATCCTAGTCTGTTATCTAGTTAGCAACAACTTTACTTCACAGACGTTCTTCGAATTGAATTAGACGCCATCTTGTCATTGCTGGCTTACATACGACTTTATATAAGGCTGTAGTTAACATCAGATGTAAATAATGTATCTTCTAAAGGATGTTATATTAAAGTTCAAAGTTTAAAACAATAATTGTATATTAAATCATTTTAAATGTCTGTCTCTACATTTGTCTTCTTAACGTAAGCAAGATAGCATGAGCATTTCTATTTTTAATTATATTGTTTGTTATATTAAATACAAGCTTACAATTTTTAAGAAACTCATGTGTCAGTAACATGCGTCAACCATTCAACCAAAAATTAAATAGAGAGTATCTTGGTGGCGTGTGTATGAACGGGTATTTATGCACGAGGTTTCGGGTTCAATACGGATATTATTGTTAAGTGATATTTCTCGCAAAACAGAGTAGTGGAGTTGGTAATCAATCTCTTTAAATAATAGAAAAGGTGGGTGGTACGTTGCAATTTATTATATGCTTTGGCTAGGAAATATTGTAAAGGCAAAAATAATAATATTGATAAAGATAAAAGTGCGCTATGATCGCCAACAAACTGTTTTAAACTTTGTCAACTTTTATATTTAAGTATTAATAATTTAGTTATATATATCCAATAATAACATTAACAATAATCGCTTGTTCCATGCTTCGAAAGTTCACAATTAGTAGAGTTAATTAATATTGAAAAAAATCATATGCGAAACAGAATTTTCACGGATAATTTGGTTACAATTTTGCCGGCGTTATAACAATATAGTTGCCATTCATGCGCTATGCAGCCGTGGAGTTAATTACTAGTACGCGAATGACGGGAAAATAGGTTTTTATTTAGCAATATACAGCTTTGTTTTAAATAAATAGTACCCAATAGGAGGTTTTATAGCTTTTTTTATCTAATGAGCTGTCTCGTTCAACCACATGGTTGACAATTGATATTTGTATTGCAATCAAATTGTATACTTAAGTGATATCTTTTAACATTAATTGATGTCATTTTCATAAATTTGAGTTCTCTACAGCGTTAATGTTTACAGAAAAATGCAGTTTTGACACTAAAAAAGCTAAGTAATTTTCATCCATTAACCATTTTATTGTACTGAAATGTATATTTTTATACATTTAAATCCGGATATAACATTTTTGACTATCGTTTAATCAAAACTCCAGGACGAAATTTAAAACCAGATTAAAAGAATTCGAGGAAAAACTGCAGGCAAAATTATTAGCCTCAAATATTCCACACAGCTGGGTAAAGGGTTCCTAGTAACAATTACTCTTGTTCCTCTTACAATACATAACAGTATTTTCAGATTTATAATATTTTCTTCATGAATGTTCAGAAAAGTCACTACTAGAAACTTATAGACACTTTAGCTGCTAAACTCTACAATACCAATAATATTAAACATTCACTCATACAGCAAATTCATCCCCATTTCAAATAGCTCTTAGCTCTACCCAAACATCCAAACAGGCTAACGATACAAGCTAAGTAAGCTCGTCAAACAGCGGAAGTGACGCGTCATTACGTTTTGGGAATACATTGATACGTTAAATCCACAGAGGCTCTATATTTGCGAGTTTCTGGTTCAAACCTTAACTAATTCCTGTACGGGTAATGGGTAAAGATGTTGAAGTTGGGTGTGCATGTTTCATAAACATACGTGTATGTTCTTTGGTAGAGATTAATTCGTAATAACTCTATGATGAAAGAGTGTTTTTATAACACCCAGTGCGTTTTTTGTTTTGAGTTAACAGTTTACCCGTCCCCATTTATCAAATATGTATTTTTTTTATAGAGTGATTATGTGTGTAATCAATTATTTTTATAAATATTTTGGATTAACAATTCTTCAACGTATGTTAAATTTAACTGAATTATGGTTTTAAATTAAATAATACCACTTAAACTCATCAACGTAATTTTAACATATAAGTTAACGCCTTAATTACTAATTACAACAGGTGCAATACATTAAAAAAACCGCTGATAAAATTTAAAATACGTATCATAAATATCGCTGATCGACCGCAACTTACACCAAACGCGATTGTAGAGCGTAACGAAGCGTGACGGGCCCGCCCTGACACACGTCTAGTAATTGAAAATTTATATCGATACACGCGAAATTTGTTACGTTACGGTGTAATATGCGGTAAGTATTGTTATTTATGGATCTCATTTCGAATACGGTGATTATCGAGATATAAATTAATTCCGCGAATTTGTAGATGATTGCAAACGATACCCGATGTAGGTTTGAATAAATTAAATTATTATTCTGATCGACTCAAATTCGAATCGGTTTTTTGGTGTATTTATTTAATATAATTTTTCTCTAAATATTGTACAGCTTGTTATCAAATCATTAATATATACAATCATTGTGCTGCTCATATAACATGAAAAAATAATATCAGGAAATCCATGACGCAAATATACTAAGCTTTATAAATGTATCGTGTTAATGCATTTTTGTTAATTGATTTGTTACAAATAAATTAGAAAGAAGAATTTTTACATGAACTTACGGAAAAAACCTAGGTGATTTCCAATGAACTTTCTAAATGGACAATGAAATAAAAAAGGCACTAAAAATGCTTGGTACAAAATAGTACCCACCTTTTCCAAGTAGAGCAAAAAATTCGCAACACTTCATATTTTCAGTGCATTTTCTATTTTTTCCGACGCCCAACGGTTTGGAAATTATTGGGAAAAGAGCAAACCGTTTTAAAAACTGCAAATTCAATACCCGCTTGACAATTAACTCTAGATAGGAAATATTTACGAGAGAGTGAAAAGAGACGCTTCGCAGAGACCATTTTAAACGGAAATGTAGAGTTTTCTTAATGAATTGCAATGTTGTATAAACTTTGTAGATTTTGTATAAAGAATTGTTTGTGAATGAATTTCAGTGTTGTTTTCCGGTGCTATGGAAGTTCAGTTTTAATTAGATATGCACGTGATTTGGTGATGATTGATTTGATTAGGTTGAGATGATTGTAATTTTAATTGTATACGTACAAATACTACATTGAAGATTGAGATACTAAAAATATTTTATAAATATCCATTGGCATCTTTTCGATATATGTGTGAAATTACTACATAGTTGCCAATTTATAATATTATAGTCAGTCGAGTACGTCTTAAAGTCATCGTTTTAATATGCAAATCAATACCAATACCTGTGTTAGCCAGTTACGATACATCCTTTGTACACAGGACTATCCATAATTATAGCAAACAGGCTCCAAATGCTTTGACGTCATTTAACGAACCACAACGTTACACCAGTACTACATCTCGACTTGCTACGCAGCGTAGCGAGACAAGCTGTAGACGTCTACGATTGTTAGTAGGTTCGTAGCATATATTGTGCAACTGGTTTGAAACGCTCCTTTGATGTGATTTGTAATGCGCTGTATTGAACCAAAGGTATGCTACACTGTTTATGTGCTACGTAGTTCGTAGTCATTTGTGAAACAAAGAGTCAGCTCATTCCCTATTTGGCTGAATATTGGTTTCGGTTAGCCATTACATGATCATTGAATGCACATTTGTGCTATGGGATGCTCTGTAGGTTACTAGCAAGTATTTGTAATACTAATTGCTTTTTAACACATTAAAATATTATGATACAGTTTGTAAATATACCACTGTTTATTTCACCTCATTATTTATTAAGGATTCTTTCTGTTCTATTTTAACAAGGATTGAACACTGATGGCTGATTAATAATCATAAAATTATATTCATTTTTATATTGTAATTTTAGACTCCAACAAAATTATTACACTTTTTACTGAATTTGCTATAACCAAAGCATATTCTGATCAATTCTACAAACCTTCGTTTTCTCTACACGTCAACTTAGAAAGAAAATACACCAGAAATAAATATTTCAAATACAAATTCAGACCAAATTCAAAGACGTTCTCGTTTAACGCTCTGTAAAACGTGCATGCCCTAATGATGGCTGCGGCGTTACCCATCGATTGCACGTCAAACCGATAGTTCGTTGCTTACGAGCGAGCCACGCTCCATTTCTCCCAGTCGACTCAGATAAGTAGAGCGGAATGATAAACATGTTAACATTAGGATTTACTTGATATCGACTGGGTTAAGGGGTTGGAATAGCCCCGGTTAGCAATATAACCTGTTTAAACGGTTTCATTGACCGGCCTGTTGGTCAACATACGTCGTGGGATCAATTCTCATTCAGGACAAATGTTTGTGCGATAATCACGATCATATGTGTTATGTGTCCGGGTGTAATTATTATGAATGTAGTTATTATTTTTCTGGATCACCATCATCATCATTCTCAGCATTTGTCCTCCCACTGCTATTACCCACTACAATTTCTACGGTCCTCATCCAGACTCAACAATGACAGAACAACAACTCAACACACCAAACAATGCTTTAAAAATAATAAAATAATGCAGCATTACGTTCAAAGTTTTCCAATATAAAATTTGCTTATAAAAATAATAATATCACACATAAACTGGTCTTCATGTTGCTTAAATAAGGTTATAGTTCATCTCACCTAAGTTTAAATTTAATCAAATATATAATTCCCAGTCAGGTATTTCGAGTACATATTACCGTCGGTGTAAAACCACCTTTATACCCAACAGTGCAGCTATTTCTGTGCATTGAAACTGAGCCACCGAGAAATTGTGATTTGTGCTACATTTTACACAAAATTGTGATACATTTTGTGAAATGATTTGTTGGTTTCTATGGTTCATAAAAACGGTTTTAAATTTATTTATCATTTTGTGCATGGATATTCTGTACATTGCAGCGGAATATTTTTAACCGATTTCAAAAAGAAGTAAATTCTTGCACTGCATATATCTTTATATGTGTTTACTTGTAGCCAGGTGTTCACGGATAGCAAATTAGTTAAAGTCACCACGCCAAACTCAGTATGCGCAACGTGTCACGGGTTCAATCCCGGCGTTAGACCAGCATTTGTGTGATCTACGAATGCTTGTACATTTAAATACCCTACATGAAACAAAACAGCTCTATCATCTGTTCCATAAAAATGATCCACTACCGCAAAATTATTGACTGGCCTGTTGGTCAAGTGGTTAGTAACCCTGACTGCTATACCAGAGGTCGTGGGTTCGATTCCCACCCAGGACAAATGTTTGTGTGATGAGCACGATCATTTGTTCTGTGTCTGGGTGTAATTTATCTATAATATGTATGTATTTAGAACTATATAAGTATGATTATCAGTGGTCTAGTACTCATAACACAAGCTCTGCTTAATTTGAGACTAGACGGCTTTGTGTGAATGTTGTCCAATATTATTATATTATTATTAAAATTATACAAAACTATTTTACAAAAATATATAACTGTGTGACACTTTTAAAATGTCAGTAAGTGTATGACTTGCACCACACATACCGCTGTGGAGGTAACGAGCCATGAGGGTGCTGCGTCACTTGTCTCCCAACGTCGCTTCAATGAAATTTCAATATACAACCTTCCGACGCCCACAACTAAAAATAAACCTTACCCCCTCACAAATAGAGATGAATTCACTTTGAGTCTCTCCATCTTTCAATATGGAATGTTGCTCTGTCAACTATTGAGAAAAACGGTCCGTTTTAGTGAAACGTGATTTTTGTCAGTAATAATGTTTTTCGCGATTCGCTCGAGTGATTCTTGGGGAATACCCTGTATTTGTTTTTCTTAGAGTTCTCTTTAAGTTTAAAATATTCTGTACTGTTTTGTTGATAAATAAAGTCTTCTTCAAGAAGTTTTTTAGTAGGTAAGGTAATGATAATATAGAAAATTTTGAATAGTACTTTACAGAATATGTACTTTCATGATTTTGTGTTTGGAAATAATTAAAGTACTCCAGGAGAGACATAATCTGTTCTGAAAAAATATATATTCCGCACACACCGATTTGAACAGCTATACATTTTATGAAATAAGCCTTAAGTAAAATCGAAACCCTATAACTAAGGCTCTATAGTAGAACCATAAAAGCTAGACAAAAAAAAACAATAAAAAAATAACACATTCAAGATTATGCAACATTTGGTACGGCCATAAATTTGGTGGGTCACCATTTTCTTTTCCATTTTATTTCTTGCAAATATTAATAAATAAGTTGTTTCTATTGTTAGTAAAAAAATAAGAGCGTTTATGCAAATATTTTGAAAAATACATTTGAATAATAAAAATCCACTAATGGATTAAACTCTTTCATTTAATATACATTAATGAGGACCTTGGTCTTGAACCTTCATCTCTCAAAGAATAAAAGTCGAGCAAAACGAAAGCCACTATTAAAAAGCAACCAATTTGAAGTCACTTAAAAATTAACTAATTAATTACAGAATACAAAAGAAACATTTGGTACTTGTAATTAATTAAACAATATTTTCAAAGAATATTTTTATTTTTAGTAGTACTGCAAAAAGAGCGTTATGACCTCGAGGTTTAAGGTTCAAAGTTCTTGGGTATGCTGTTTCGTTACGATGCTTCTATTTTATCAACTTCTACATAGCGAGTATTAATACATGAATGAGTATGAATACAAATAAAAACTTTAAACTTGGCAATGCAATGGTTATATCACTAGGCTCTCACTGCTATCAAATACTGGAGTAGAAACAGAAGGATGGTAAAATCTAGCCCTAGATACAAGAAATGAAACTAAGTCCCTACTTTCTAAGTGACATATTATGACGAAGGTATCATAAAGTATTTAACCAGCCATCGTAATTCTGACTACAAATTTCCCCTACAACCAATTCATGAATAGTATTTTTCTTTGTAAAGCGCTCGTATATCTTTTTCACATTTTATAAAACACAGGCAATAAATAAAGCTACGGTTTACCGATAAACGGTTAGTATAAACGTTGGCTCAACTTTGAGAGGCGATTTCACCAATCATGTTTAAGCTGAGTTTTATAAAACGAGGTTTTGAACTAATTCAAAGCTCAAGTATTTTTAAGATTCTTATCAAATTTACCCGCGACCAACAATACCGTTTGAAAACCCGTTTCGTGATTAGGATGAATTATATTATGTTAAACCTAATTTTCGTTGCAACCAAAAGTACGTGTTTGAATCATCTACTAAGAGTCTATTAAGGTACTGTTGGTTTGCAAAAAAAGAATCAACTAATCGCGTTTATGACCTCTGGTGGAATCCGCCCTTAGTATCGTGGGCGCTATTGCAAAGTTAAAACGTAAAACAATTGTCGTTTTGAAGATAGGCTTTAGACGTGGAATTATGGCCATTTTGCGTTTAGAAAAGAATATATTTTCCCTTAGCATAAAATGTTATATAGTACAGGTAGAAATGCAGATGAAACGAAATTGGAATTGTGTGAAAAACGTTAACACATTCGACTCCTGCACTAATCAATTTAATGATTGTGAGGCTGGAGATTTCACAAACATTTAATTCACGAGCAGAAAGTCACTCAAAGTCAGAGTAAGCATTCGTCAAAAAAATTGATTCATGCGGTAATGGAACCCGCGATACGTCATGCACAACAGTTTTGGCGTGGTGACTTTTACCACTCGACACGTATAGGGTACAGGTAGAGCGGTATCTTACTTCCACAACAAAATTACTATAAAACCATGGGAAGGCTTTCTCTTACTCCCATAATGGAACATGTGAATAGATTGAATAGTAAAGGCTTCGTCTAGCAAAAATCCAGTGTATATTGAATATAAAAACGAAATAGTTTGGAAGCAGCTGTCCCAATCCACGACACAGTAAATGTTTACGAGGCGCGCACGCTGTAAATAAACACAACTATTGGACAGGTGTAATCTAGTATTGTTTGGTTAAGGTTCTGTATAGCCTCGAGGGTTTTCTATCAAAAAAAATCGAAAAAACACTAAACCAATCTTCCAGAATTAACAAAACAAGTTTTTGTTGTCTTAACATCTAACTAAATAAAATAATTATAAATAAATAAAAAACAGTTTACAAATAGTCTACGGTTTGAGGTTAAAATTCATGCTTCCATTATAAAGAGTATTTTTATTTAGGAAAATCCACTCCAACACTAAGGAATTTAAATTATTGTGTAGCTGGAGAACTAACAAACATTCAAATCAAATCCAGAGGCACTCATGGAGCAAAAGCTTACACGTGGATCGAACCCACCATACGTCGCGCAGAGTGGGTTGCCGGTATCCATGCAGTCATTACCTTTTTTTATAGCAACTATGGTGAAATTGATTCATTATTAAATGCCACCGTACTGACTTGCGACCCCGCCGCGTCAGCTCATGATTAAGGACTCCGGTTGGGTCCGAAACTAGTCGGGCAATCCCGATAAATACGCTGAGTAAACCGTTACATCATTTAATAACAAAAATGTCTGTCTAATATTTGTCTAAGGTTCGTCTGTAATATGTCCATGCTACCTACACACAGTGAGATAGCACTTTGTTTTATTATTAACAACATCAACGGATCCCAAAAACCCTTTTAGCTTTCATGTTTTTCTTTCAATCAGATTTTTTTAGATGTTATCACGGCTAGCAAATACGTAAGAGTATAACTGAATACAGATAGTTTTTACAATATTTCTATTAGTTACAATTAATTCTCTTTGTTTGTTATATTATATTTAAAAAAAGACTTAGACCTGACTTGGGACAGTTCTGGGAAAGGATTAGGTTGCTTAAAGCTGAGTAAATGTAAGACAATTTATTATTTGATACCTATAGATTATTTTATAAAGAGATATGTAGTTTCCGACTGCCAAAGAAGGGAATACTTTGATTTGTAATTTGTTAAAATATAAAAAAAAACTTACAAAACTCTTAAATTTTCACATAAATAGTTACAGAGCTACTTACAATGTTATCTTAACTAAAATGATTGATCTGTGTTTTTTACATATTTCACGTCAACTACAATCTAAATACAAATTCATATTGCTTACTGACTTTATGTAATACTATCCGAACCCTATTGTTACAACGTACGAACAAACTTCCAATTCTAGAACAACAAACAAAAGACCATCGAAAACAAAACCACACGTCAAGCATATTTGCGAATTTGAAATGAGAACAGCTAGGGCATTACTCGTTACCTATGCACCTAACGAGAGCGAGCAAAACGGATTATCGATATCGCCATATCCGAGCGACAATCGATTCGCAGTCGTTCGGGTCTTGCATTAAAGCCATCTATCGGGTGACGTTAAATTCACTCATTTACCGACAAATCGAGTTGAATGCTCATCACTGATTTTTGGGTACATTGGTACATTTGAGCGGTTGTACCGGGATTATTGGAACCGAATTAGAGTTGTCAATCGGAATCGTTAAATAGTGTATTGAATTTAAATTGGGATGATGATTTGACTGCGTAAATGTTTATGAATTAAATTGTTGTGTGACATTTTTATTTATTTTCTGTTTTATATATCGTTGTTACGTGTTCAATTAACATGCTCAAGAGAGGAGAGCACCAATATTCTTAACTGTAGATCGAGAAGAAAGGAAAGAAAAATAGGGATACAATAAAAAAAATCTGACATGAAGCGTGCATGCTGAAAAAATACTCTTTTTAATCTACCTTATTTTAATTTCGACATCTTTTTTCAAGTAGCCTAAAGTAGTATAACAAAAAAAAAACAATTAAACTATTGCACAACAATCTATTTTGAGCATTGCAATCAAAGTGATAATATCATTGGAAAGCTGGAAATCCATGTTCGTCTTCTAAAAATACGAATGTTCTATTTATGTGGGAAAAACTGCGTATAAATCATGAAGTCGAAAGATCAGAGGTTCAATGTAAATAAATTATGGATGAGGCTTTTGACCTAACGCGAGACAGTTTAAGGCTTTTATTACTTTTATTGAGTTACAGAAATAGAATTTCAGATTATAAATTTATACGATTTTATCCTATTATAAAAATAATCTACAAACAACACCCTGTATATGTACTCGTATTTTGAAAATGCCTTAAACATATTTTTGACCTTTGGCCGAAACAGAGAGGAGTAACTTTTGAGTACTTTCCTTGCTTATAGACTTTTTTATATTTATTCATATGGTACCAATTTATTTACACAAAAAATAGCAACCAAATCTGTTTCTAGCAGAAAATTGCAACTTCAAAACAACTCATGATTCTTTTACAACGAGATTTTTTTGTAAAACGGACTTTCTTTAAAACTTTTCCGTCCTTTAAAATAATACAACCACCTTCCTTATTCCACCGGTTCCTTTTCCGGTAGAAATGCACCAAACCCTATCAAATAGTATAAAATATCTGCATTTAAAAGTAACTGTCAGGTTCAGTACTTGGGCAAACACGTTTCGTGCATGCGAGACCAAGTTTATTCCATAAAGTTCACTTAGGTACTACGGAAAGATGGGAAGGTGAGTTGCACGTCAATATCAAAACTTGGAGAGTACAGAATGTGGAGGAAGCCGAAAAACTATCGGGATCTGTTTAGATGTGGATTGGGTATCGTGGGACTTGCCCAGAAGAGCTAGGTGCGTAGGCTAGGGCGAAAATTGCATTTTCTTTGCTCTTCCTAATGAAAAATATGACTTTAATTAAAAAAAAACATTTTTTTACTTCTTGGTCTTAAAATGTTTACTGCTTCCTTTCTCATGTCAACTAATATTTTTTTCTACGATATATTGACATATTTTTAACATTAAAGTAGTTTTTAACTTTTCCGCTCTATAAATGGCGAAACAATGGTGCTGGTGTACTTTATGACACAACTATTAACAAACGTATTTTTGTTTTTATGCTTCTTAAAAATCGTATTCAATTACACTATAGCATGAGAGAAATATAAGGAAAATCGTTTAAAAATACCCTAAAATTGAATCGTACAAATGCAATATACCTGGTTGCACTTAAACACCCAATTTTACGAGGTCTCCCAAACGACTTGGCCGGGCCACCGGGACTCCACAGTTACTCTAGATCGCACTGCAGTAAGAATAAACAATGATTTTATCACAATTAATAAATTTATTGTGGTGTAAATAAAATTGTCTTGAGTTTACTCAGGAAGGTACCTTGGGCTATTATTCAGATGTTTTAAAAATATTTTGGATAGCGATTACTCTTTAAAAACGAGTGTTTGTGCCTCTCAAGCTATTAGTTGTTAAAAAAAATGTTTTCTACAACTTGTTTAAACAGGATAACGTTGTACTTTAATTGACATTCTTTTCTGGATAGAAACGAATAACTTACTTGTAAGAAATTAATTGTAATATAACAGCCTTTATACGTCTGTCCGTAGAGCACAGCCCTCATTAAACAGTTAAGTTTAGAACTGTTCACCCCGTACCTGAGTTGGAATTGAACCTGTACGTCGTGTATACCAATTTACACATAGCCCTAGAAAGCCACCACGATTTACTTCAATATTCCATTTTTTTAAATAACCAATACAAAGATTCCAAGATATTTTAATATGGTTAGCCAATTCCTTCTTGAGAAATAATGTATTGCGATTTTTAGGGGAAGTTAATCATTCTAATTCACAATAAAGAGTTTCTCTAAACAGCGGTGAGTTTCTTTAATACCCGTCTATATACTAATATATAAAGCTGAAGAGTTTGTTTGTTTGTTTGAACGCGCTAATCTCAGGAAGTACTGGTCCAAATTGAAAAATTATTTTTGAGTTGAATAGACCATTCATTGAGGAAGGCTTTAGGCTGTAAACCATTACGCTGCGACTAATAGGAGCGAAGATACAATGAAAAAATGTGAAAAAAACAGGGCAGGTATAAATCATAACTTATAATCTTCTACCCACGGGGACGAAGTCGCGGGCAATAGCTATCACTGATGAAACAAAAACACCCAACCAAAACATATAATTTCAGTTTAAGTTTTAGACTTTGTAATGTTATCCTAATAAATTAGACATTAATAATATTAACTTAAAGTATATTTTCCCTCGCTATGCAGTATTATTTTCTACCCCAGTAGAAAGTAACAGATATCCCCTCTTACATTCGAAGTTGGACTTTATTTTCCAGAATCGAATGCTTGAGAAATATTTCCTTTGACAACAAATAATTGTTGGAGAGAATCTTCGGGACGGGGATGTATTATTTATTTGTTTTACGTATGAGTGGTACGAGAGTACTGGACATTGGAAGTGGGTCACCACGACGGTCAACCTGTATGGTTTAATGCTGAATAAACCAATATAGATGGTACACAATAGAAATTTAAGTTTACATTTCCAATCTGAGGGTTCTTGGTAAATGTTATTTAAAAGTTTGTACGTGATAGTTTTCGCTTTATTTTGAAATATCTTTTTCTCTCTTCCTCCCCCTCGCCCTCTCGCACTCCATGTCACTCTCTCGTCATTCCGAAAATTTATGTCTATAACAACCCTTGCTTAAACTCGGTCTTCTTCTTTTTTCAAGTGTCTACCTATCACGATTGAGTTATAGCCTGGTGTCGGACGGACTGTGAAGCGAAGTAAAACGTTTCCGTTGTTACCCTTTAAGTATGAAACAATAAAAGTAGTCTTGAGCAATAGAGCAAAGTTAGAACTTGAACCATAACTTTCATTCTTTACAGCAGAGAAGTAAAAATGTCTCAATACTCAATACGTTTACTGCACTCCACAATGCAAACTAAGGTGTAAGGTACACAAGGATATTGTATGAAGGATTGCAAAGTATTGCCATACAGCGTCACAAAAACGCGGATGACGTAGCACGGCGGTTCAGATTTAGTCAGTAAGAGTCTGACTCTACCCAAGGTACATAAAGATATACTTTAGTTTTGGAGCTCTCCAGCGCGACCGGTTCATTGCCACCTGCATCTAAATCTGCACCATTTCACCAGGTCGTCGATCCATCTGGCAGGTGACCGTCCCACGCTGCACTTGGTGAACCAGTCGCGCTGGAGAACATATGGAGAGGCCTATGTCGAGCAGTGGACAGCTGTAGGCTCAGATGATGATGATGATGATGATGACTTTTGGAGTATTGTGGGCCCTGTCGGTCATAATGAAAACAAGAGTTTGGCGGGGGATTATAAAACTTACCTGTACAATGGCTTCCCCCCAGAGTGTCGGAACCACAGCACCATGTACACTCGGTCCTCGTTGGAGTCAGGCTCGATGTCGCACGGCAGCGAGGCGGTCCGCCCCACCACTGCCTCCACCTCCACTGTGGACACTGGAACAAAGTCGACTGTCTCTCAATAGACATGATCTTTTGGTACCAGGATTGGAATAAGGGACAAAAACATACAGGGTTTCATGAACATCTTAAGGAAAATTGGAACAATTGGAAAATTACGTGCTAGAATTAAGTAGAGAGAAAAATAAGTCGTAGAGGTATTCATGACCGTTTTAAGTATAACAAGAGATTTTTATATAAAAAAATTGTCATGTTTTCAAGTGTGGTGGGTAGAGACACTACAGACGTCGTATAGTAAGGCTGTCATGCTTTTACAAATGCAGTAATATTGCCTTAAGAGATATGTGCACTGATCTTCTGAACTTATAGAGTAGGGTGTAGAAGGAGGTAAAAAGTTTTATTCTTCAGACATCGTGAAATATTTGAAAGTAATAAAAATATTAAAAACCTAGTTCATGTATTTTCAATTCTCTTCGAATTTTTAAATAGCTTGAATGCCTAGAATAGAAGAGCACAGCTTGAAAAATGGCTAGACATTGACTAGAGATGCATATTATCTAAAGAATTAATAAAGCGATAGAAAAGTATCTTTTGTCTTAAGTCACATAAAAATGCACATTTTTTTACTAATCTCGAATGTTTATCAATATATCACGTCACGGTAAAATATAACCAAAGTTTTTTCATTAAAAGTTGAACTTATCGGGCGACACATGTTTAGAACATAATATCTGAAACATTAATATGTATTTCTTACAAGTTTTTGGAAAACGAGGACTACAATATTAATAAGATACAATGGAAAAGCTTGGCTTTGAAGTTTTCTTTACTGGCAATTTTGTGTAAATGACCAGTTTATCTCAATTTTTTTATTCGACGGTTGAAAAATTTATTAATTGCTTCAATGAACGCTTAAATATCGTCTTGCGTCCTTGTCAGATACCAGTTGGATCCGAAACTAGTCGGGCAGTCCGCATCATTTAATGAATCATCCTTACGATTACTCTGGAAATTATAATTTTTTATAAATTTTTTAAATAATATAATAGGAGTGAAAACCAGAACCATGTGAGATCATACTCGACCCAGTACAGCATTACTTAATTGTTAATTACTTTGATCTTGTATACAGTAATGTTTTTTTTTGAGACTCGTATCTGTCATTAATGAAATTTTATGGTTTTGTTTATCATTTTATTTTAAAGCAATTATTGCGCACATTTTGCTGTAACTTTGTTTACGTGATAGATGATACGATTACCTATTTTGTAGACACAACAGACTATTAAACTATATCAATAACTCAAGTTCAGGTAAATAACATTAGTACAGTCAGCAACAAAACTCATTTCAAAGACCTTTATTAGGCTTTTGATTACAAACTAATATTAAAAGTAGCTACCACACTAGAACTCTATGAAATACGAACACCAAGATGAAGTCCATATGTCTGTATGTATGTTAGTATGTAACCTGTTCTCACGTAAAAAAACTGAACCAAATATGAAAAAAAATAGTATGTGACGTTTCTGCTTAGGATAAGTATTTGGACACACGTGAATTGAATGATTGAATGTTGATTCGAGGATAAACTCCAATATAACATTTTAAAAAAGAAAATAGGCGACTGTTAATTTTGATTTTTAACCACTCTCACTCTTAGGGATCTTTTTTTGTGTCGCGGAGGTATCACAAACACGTCACATCATCGGCCTACCCTTTTCCCAACTATATTGGGGTCGGCTTCCAGTCTAACCGGTTTCAGCTGAGTACCAGTGTTTTACAAGGAGCGACTGTCTCTGATCTCCTTAACCCAGTTACCTGGGCAACACAGTACCCCTTGGTTTGACTGGTTGTCAGACTTTTCAAGCTTCTGACTACCTTTAACGACTGTCATAGATGTAGGAATAACGGCCGGGACCCACAATTTAACGATTTTTTTTTTTATAATAACTATCGTGAGACTGATTGATTATTAAATGATTTAACGGTTTACTCGCGCGTATTTATCGGGGTAGCCCGACTAGTTTCGGACCCAACCGGAGTCCTTAATCATGAGCAGACGCGGCGGGATCGCGAGTCGAATTCGACTCGCGATCCCGCCGCGTCGGGCTACCCCGATAAATACGCGTGAGTAAACCGTTAAATCATTTAATAATTTAACTTGCCTTCCGAAACACGAAGGAACTCTTTATGACAAAGATGGTCGCCCATCTACGGACCAACCGCGTCAAGCGTAACCTTAACCTGTGATCGATCCACTTATGCGGTTATAGCTTAGCCACGAGCTTCTTTCAAAAACATTCACGTCACATGCAAAGAGGGATTACAAAAATGCTGGTGCTACGCAAGGCTCTAACCCATGACACGTCGCGCACAATTAGTTATAACCACTCAGACATGCGAAATCCACACGAGCGAAACCGAAAACAAAAGCTTTGATGATGATACACTTTGACTTTAAATAAAATGTACTTTTATAAACCTTTTTTTGCTGACTCTACATACGGATAAACAATGAATCGTAGATTTACTGTTATCCTGGGATCAAAGGTCAAATAAATTATGGAGTTACAATATTACTCCTGCATAATTTATTTGTAGAGACCTAGGGAAATCAACGGGTGTCTCTTAGCTTTGTTCTAACCTTATTTTTATTTTATTTTGAAGATGATTTGTTGGAAAGTTGCTCTACTATGACGTTTATTTACTTTGTTAGTATAAATGTATTACAGTTCCTTGTCTATTTTTGAAGTGGAACTTTTTATATAAATTACAGTCTAAAATCTATAAGCTCCGTTATCGCAACTTTTTTTGGGTTTTGTAGATTATATTTGCAGATAAACATGACAGCAGGGAAAAATGTTGCCTTTGGAAATCATTGGTTCAAAAAGCTCTAAACATCAATTCGGATTTCAATGTACAAGTGAATGGAGATGAGCGAACGATTTACTTAAACATGAACCACCAGATTTACCAACTAATATCATAACTGCAGCACCATACATTACCACACAGTTTCCTAACTCCACGTTAACAGGCTGCACGATGCGTCATAGTACGGTATTCCAACCGATTAATTCTCGTAACATGTCATCGCCGACGATTTATATAAAACTTAGGACAGAATTGGGTTACAAGACCTAAGGGGGTCTACTACCAAACTCGTAAACCAGTACTCATGCTACGTAGGCACGCGATGAGACTCTACGCCGGTCTACGGCTACGAAGCGCTACGCCGTTCTACGCGGTTACTACGCCGTGTAGGGTTTATCTCGCTTGTGCATAGTTTCAGTCGTTCTGGTTTGAGAGCTAGTGGTAGGCCCCCAAGACCTAAGTCTAGGCAATCTATCAATGTATGTATGTTATATACGATGTATGGTAATTAGTTGGATTATATCTATAGTTTGATATCAAATGATTGATTGATTTCGAGTTAACTTTGTAGTGAACTTTGTATTTTAGATGTTCGGAGAAAAGGGTAATTAGATTAATGTTTTAAGGATTATTAAATAACTTATGTCAGTATTATTATAATAATAAAAATCCTGCACTCATATTGTTTTATTTGAACGAAAAGAACAACCAAGACATTTTCAGTTTTCATCAAAACTAGTAGAGATTAAAACGTAAATTGTTAATTAGAACCACGAAAGTAATTCGTTCGTAAAAATGAACACTAATTAAGCTTTAACAACTCGCACTAAAACGCTAATTACTAATTCATTTACATAAACTGAAACTCCAGTGTGTTTCCGAATCTTAGGCTGAATAATAGATGAATTCAAAACTTACTACAGAGAAATAATGCAGATCCCAGCCTAATTTCGTTACCTGATGAAATCACTTTCCCGCCATCTGTTCCTTATTATACATTCAATCTTGTATTTAAGATTTGATCACCAGAATTAGAATATGTACAAGTTTAAATAATTTTGTGTGGCGTGTGTGGGATTTGTGCTAATTTAAAATGGCGTCTGTGGTTGTACTCGCGTAGGTTGTCGGAGTTCTGTGCGTTAAAGGATGGATTAAAGTTAGATTGTAGTATTTTTTTAGACTTAGATGAATATAATAATTAGTTGGTAGAATTTGAAGTGGGTGGTTATTATATATATCTTTATTACTGGCCTGGACTATCCCACGGCCGGGCAAAGTCCTCTACTAAAAGTCAATGCTAATTCACAAAAAAGAACTATGAGGAAGTATTTAAAGGCATATAAGAAAGCTCAAACATAGATCACTACGAATAGCAATTTAGAAGCATATCATTTTAAAACTTTAGATCAGTAAAACACTAAATATTTTACACTTTATTACTAAAATACGGTTCGAACAGGCGGCCCATTTGCAGGGCCGTAAAATGTAATGATTTTGTAACGACCACGGCAGTCGATAAAACGCCCAGTGTCGATGTGGCCTAATATACATTTTTGAGGAAAAGACTGCCCTGAAATTGCGGCGACAGACAATATGTTGGTGATAATGATCGCTCTCATAAACGGCGGCTTATCAAGCTTCTGGGACTGTTCGCTCGCGCTTGATTTAGAGATCCCCATATTCGGAATGTTTTTAAAAAAGATAAGAGTTCTACTGGATACTTTACGTAAATTACTCGTGTATATGGGTGTATGATTACTAAAGATAATGTTTATTTTAGCAAGTAGCTATGCTGAAAAATAATTTGCGGATAAAAAACCGGTTAAAGTCGATTTTGCAGACAAAAAGCAATTTAAAATTTGCGAATTTTTTATTGCCACAATCTTATAATTTTAATATAATCTTGTCAGGAAAATTGAAAAATAGAAATTTGTAAAAAAAAGGGGTTACGGAAAGACAAAAAGACGGTCAAATCATCATGTAGCCAAACCCCACGTCATATCAACACAATCTTCACATCACATTATTTCAATATCACATCACACTTAATATCAACACAGTCACAAGCATTGAAATAAGAAACCGTGCAAAATGGCAATGGACACGCCACGACTTGTAACCTCATATATAAAGAGACACAAATAAAGGTGCCCATACACGTACATAGATCCAGTAAACACTGGTTAGTACTAAACAGGACTGGGCTAAACAGACAATAAAATGTAAAGAATATCTTCAGTATATCAAGGTAATAAAGAAGGTTACATTGTCCGGTTTACTTGCTAACCTCTGTACAAGTTCCGAAGATTTGCTTTCGTTTGAAAAATACTAGAGAGGATGTATAAAAAGTTTCGTGAGGATGATTCTTGTGCAGATGCGACAGTGGGGTCGTGAGTCAGCGTCAGTAATGGGATCGTGAGTCACGTCAGCTCATGATTAAACACTTCGTTTAGGTCCGAAACGCGTGAGTAAACAGTTTTATTTTTTAAGTAAGGGATGAAGAGTGTCAAACACTAACAATGTCGATAAAGTGTTAGTTTTGTCTAGTATTCTAAAGTTTTAAAAATAGTGTGGAAATAACTATATTAAGATGTTTATGACACTGTAATATGAATACCTCTCTTTGACAGCATTTGCGTTAAAGCTAAGCAGGGTTGGGAAAACATCTTATTTAATTATCTTATCAAATTTTTGAGATTTTCCTTTAATTGATACAAACAATTTGTACTTTTAATTATTGCTTTACATTATCAAGCTTTCATCAAAACAGGCATTAATGGAAATCATACTTCAGTAAATAATACAGCTACAAAATTGCAAACGTTACATTCAAAAGCGAATAATTCTAAAAATTCAACATTCAGTCTCCATTCCAAAAACATCTTCGCACGTTCTTTTATTATCTTAAATAAGCTGAACGACATATTTTTATATCTCCGCAAATGGGTCTCATACGTTTGCCTTAAGCGTCGCATTACAGCGCCGGCGATTGCCCACCGCAGATGTTTCTTAATACTTATCTTCTCAGGAAATGGGTTAGCAGATGGCTTGCTATGAAGTACGGGCGGTTACTCGCTCTTGTACTTGTGTGATTCAGGTCCGGAGACAGTTGTTATGTCAGATTTTGAGTGTTTAATGCTTGTTTGGAATAAAGACAAGTTAGGCCTTTAGTGCTGTTGTAGTGTCGACTTACTCGAAGCAGCATCGAGGTCTGTGTCAAACGAGTTGCTGTTATAACACTTATAGCACTATATTGCTACTCTATTTTGGTTTAAGACGATACCACTTCAGAACCGAATCCACAACCCACAATGACAACCAGAGTCACCTAGCAAATTTTTAGTTTTCATGATGCGTACCACTTAATTTACCACAAGAGGAAACTTCTACTTCATTTTTTACGGTCATCTAATCAATTACCTTATACAATACCAAAGAAACCTTCTACACTCCTTAAACCCATTCCCGCCTTTACATTAAAAAATAAATCACGGCTATCTCGACATTTGTTTATACAAAAGTGTTAAAGAAAATTACAGCAAGTCAATCGAGGCGCGTGTAAAGAGAATTGCTTCGATACCATCTCGATTGAGACACTCGGGTAAACACGAGCGAGTATTTCTTACAGGATGCTCGCTTTAAAAGCAACAATAAATTGGTTTTGAGTTTAACTTATCGGTTCGAGTTGGGTTGGGCTGGGTATAAGGTGTGCTTGAGTCTTGCGTCAAAAGGGATAAGGTGGAATGATGAAAATGAGAAATTACAGGAAAACAGAGGAGGTTCTCAAGTCATCGATTTGAGAACCTATGAAATTTATGTTTTTTGAAGATGAAAGTCAACTAGCTGTCATATGATAGCACGAACAATACAGATAGGCTAAGTAGGCTTTATATTTGAGGCTAGAATAAATGTGTTTTCTGCTGCATTAAAGAAGGTATTTTGGTGATTCCGATCATATTTTTTACCTTTGCTTCTGAGCCTCCGAAGGAACAACTTTCAGAAGGAACCAAGCACGATTAAAGAACTGTTATATTATCTTGGAATTCATATTGTGTTCAAATCCATTCGTCTTGTGAATGCATACAAAAGACAAAAAATATTGAGTTCCAATGACATCGAATCCAAATAATTTATGCACTAAACAAAACGATTAAAAGGTCACGGATTTTCAGTTAACAAATCCACTCACTTATTCTCTAACCCCACTCACATAGAATTAACAAAACAAAACCCACCTGCACCCACTAAAAGCTCTTTCGAAACTATTTCAATGGAAATTACACAACTATTGAATAAAACCACCTAGTTAGCATGGATTAAAGGTGAAAGAGCAAATTAAACGCTCACCCCGCTCCCGGAACAAACTCGCAAAATTAAGAGTCCGTGTGTCTCAAACTTACAAATTGTTCCCGTCTTCGTATTGGCAGATCTTCACACAGATAACATCCAAATGAGATTCAACCTTATCCCTGAAGTCTTAAAACTCATTTTGGTTTATTGTTACAGTGAAAATAAATTTGCATCAATGTGTCTGAGCCGGAATGGAAAACGTCGGTAGATCTGTTCTTAGATTTCCGTGTTGAAATTTTGGAATGGTTTACCGCGGTACCGGTAAAGGTGCGGATTAAATTCGGATTTAGCGGTAAATCGCGGTAATTTCCAAGAACAAGGACATGACTTAGAAGTTTGAAGTGAGATGTTAGAATGATAGGTGGAAAGGGTTGAAACAAGTTTAGTCCTATTTTTTTTTGTTATCCACGTTTAATGTGCAACAGGTTAAAAAGAATTAACTATTTATGTATCAGAACAGAAATGGGGAATATGCACGTGACTTAAATATGGACAAAATATTTTTTTTTGTAATATTTATTGCTACTGAAAACACACTATACAATTATTTTTAGAATTTATTTTAATTTAATAATGAAATTTAATCATCAAAAAGTGGCTGTTTTGAAATTACCGCGCAAATTTTCGAAACGCAACACTATTGGTGGAACAAAACGTGACGTCAGTTTTACACGAGACGTCTGCTGTCAACAAGCTATTTGTATGGTTTCTTTTTGGAGGAATAATTGTTATTGTATTGTATCCATGGTAATTAAGTCGATATTCACTCACTTTATTTATTTTTTGGTAATTTTGTAAACCAATCACTTTGCTGTTGACATCGAACTCGTGTAATGGTGACGTCACGAGCAAGCGCGCCAAAATGGCCGCGTTTAAATTGATCGCGATTTTAATATTTAATTTTTTGCATAATAGTTTATATTTTGGACGTGATATTTGTATGTTTGGTAATATAATAACTAGTAGAAACATATAAAAAATAAAAAAAAAATCATGCATATTCCCCATTGTCGACCGAAAAAAGGACTTTAAGGCTCTTTTTATGAGTACCAAAGATGAGAACATGAGAAATAGACGTCAGAGAAAAGCAAGATAAATGAAGTGTCTACTACTACTGTCTAATCTACTTGTAGAACACATTTGCAGTTCGCGTCTCTGGTACCACACTGCTCACAAGACTACTCTTAATCTATAGTCATCATCATCATCATCAGCCTTTGGTAGTCCACTGCTGGACATAGGCCTCCCCCAATGTGCGCCAGAAGCATCTACTACTATATACTTCTTAATCTATACCTACATTAAGTATAATTATTATATAGACGACCTCCGTTGTCGAGTGGCGTACGCACTGGTTTCAAGGTGTCGCTAACTCTGAGGTCCCGGGTTCGATCCCCGGTCGAGTTAATGTAAAAAATCATATTTTTTCTACATTGTCTCGGGTCTGGGTGTTTGTGGTACCTTCGTTGTATCTGAATTCCATAACACAAGTGCTTTAGCAACTTACTTTGGGTTCAGAACAATGTATCATGTTGTCCGCATTTTTATTTTATTTTTTAAATCACAGAAAAGTGAAATCTGTATATCCATTAGCTGTTTGCGGCTTTCTTTAGAGTATGCTTAACTTAACATTGAATATTAGTTTCCTGACAATAAGTTCACAAAAATAAAAGTTATGCCAATTTAGATCTCGTACAAAATTTGAAGAAATGTACTTCTTAAAGTCGCAGTTCACAGTCACAGTTCACTGAATTTATGGCTCGGAACGAATAATATCTTTTTTTATTAAAATAAGTTTACAAGAGGATATATTTTAATCCCAAAATAAACAAAGTAAGGGGTATTGGTATGAGACATCGAAAACTGTTTCCTGGAAATTCTTAACACATGCCTAATAAATTAATACTATTTCCGTTTGTTAGAATTCCTTGTAAGTAATGCTTTATGCAAAACATTATCTAACCACATACACGGGGGAATTCAGAGATAAATCGGAAACCATGGCAGATACATTCGATAAATACGTCTATCCTAAATTTATAGCAATAACATCTTCATAAGAGACGAGAATATTATCCTACTAATATTATAAACGCGGAAGTTTTTATGTATGGATGTGTGGATGCTGGTTCCTCTTTCAGGCAAAAAGCACTGAACAGGTTTAGATGAAACTCTGTACACAGATAGTTTTTTAAACCTAGATTAACACATAGAATAGGTTTTATCCCGATTTTATGTTCTCGTATCAGGATCGTTTTCGATTTTTATAGAGCAGGCTCGTGAGCAATAGCTAGTAGTAATTATAATAATGAACGGTTAAATTCCTTCATACGTTTCCATAATTCGTTTGTGTGATACACAAATGCTTTTCCTGCATTTTATTTTTGTCCTTATGAAAAAGCTTAGCACTAGGGAGACGGCCACAACCCCCGAAACACAATAATTCAAAGATTAACATCCAGGAAAAAAAATCTAAAACAATAATACAATTTTAAAACTCTGAAGTCGGTGAGGACTGTGCTTAGAAAGACTGAGGGAGCGATCACTCAATGATCAAACATCAACTAATTACATTATCCCTCTTTCTCAGCTAGCCCGCATCCATCAATAGTCAATTTTTATCGATCAATCACCGGATCTAAATTAAACGGTATCAGTAAGCCCAGCATTAGTCAATCTGCCTGCATAACCTTCTCTTAATCTATGATTCAAGATAATTACGTTTTAATTATGAAGGGCAAGTTATCACCTTTTTAATTAACGGGCAAGCAAGCAAGAACGTTGGTGGTAGGGGTTGTTTGATGGTTTCTTACAGATAACTTTGAACAATTTTGATCGAAAATGGTACAGTAACCGGTATCTATTTATTTTTATCTAGCCCACTATTTTCACTGCTAGGCAAAGGTCTCCTTTAAATTCTTCTAAGTTTCTCTATCCTGGGCTGCATGAAACCAGCCCATGTGGTCAGCCTTAACATTGTCCACACCACCCTTTCGTAAGCCGCCGATATTGGCTCCTATTGTGTTAGTGTCTTTTGGCAAACGGTAACTATCAATGTGGCTGATGTGACCCACCTAATCCCATTTTAGAATAGCACTTTTTATTCTGACGTCTATTTTCCCCATTTTAAACGCAGCGCGATCTCTGAAAGCGTACTAGTACTTCTAGTACTCATAATTACTTACTGTTTTTGGATTGATTAAATAGCTACGCGACCAAAAGCTGGAAATTCGGTAAAAAAATAATCCACTAAAGAGGCTATCTGTCCCAAACAAAAAAAATGTAATTAAAACCTCTTTAAAACGACCTCACACAAATCACAACATTCACCAAAACATAAGACTCACCAAGCTCTCAGCACTAAATCCCGCGTACACGAGTACACATGTTACTATGTTCCTTCGTCTATCGTATGATTTTGCGGTTCAACCATTTGTGTCTGTTTGAGGGCCCTTGCATAAACATGAGCATTCGGCTCGGAAATACCACGGTTCCTATCTAGTTATAGAGGGCAGTTTACTTCTTACTTACGAGGTTACTCCTAAGTGATTTTTGGTGATGTTTTACCATTTTTATAGCGCGTACGGTTGGGTTTGGCGTTTGATGGTCATGAGGGTTATGTGAACATGTAACTAGTGTTCACGCGTTCTTTTAGCTGTAGTTTTCGTTTGTTTTTATTGCGTGGAGCTATTTTATGGACTCGGAACACTTAGAGGAATTTTTGCTTGGAGAAAGTACTTGGGAATTATATTTGTGTTTTTAGCTTACCATGGTATGTAGTGTTATACACCGTGATTTTTTAGTCGTCTTACAAAAGCAGCCCAGTTCATGTATCCAATGACTACAACACATAATAATAAAATAGAATAAATTTAAAATGCAATTTTTATACAATATTATGATGCAATTCGTAGTTTTCTAGAAACACAGCTCTGTTGCAAGCGCGTTCCGAGCCTTGTAACAATGGTGAGGGGCGCGGGCGGCGGCGTTTTGATAATTTTTAAGAGTATTTTCAGATTTCTTTTGTTTAATTTTTCTTCGTACTTATTATCTTAGTTTAGGGGTACTTTACGTCGAATACATGGACTGGGCTCTTTTTGTAAGACGACTAAAAAATCACCGTGTATTCTTTGATGAGACGTTATATAAAAGTATATATAAAAACACTAGTTAAATTTTACGTTTCAAGAGTTTCGGTTTTATAAATTATTTATTTTGGTTACTCCATTGGAAAGTTTGAATTCTAAACTATTCATGCCAAATGTGATCCCGAACCTGACTATCCATGAACATCTCAAGATTGAAGCTGCTGACGTCGTAGTGTCCAAAATACGGGTCAGGTGAGTCGATGTTCAGTCATGACCAAACGACAAGACATGGAGGAAGATGGAGTTTTGCAGACCTCGAAATTGACATGAAAGCCTTAAATGAACATTGAAGTTGCTCTTCTAGCCAAATGATATTTCTAGAGTTGTTTAAGTTAATGGGACAATCCCGTGACACATGCTCATCATTGTACTAATCTCCTCACACTTAAGCTCTGTGTGTCCCCGGGAAACGATTAACTGTCTTAGAACCAATTGTTACTTTAGTAAATAATCGCGGTCAAACATACATACGAACAGATCAAACCAAGTACCTCCTTTTTCTAGAAGTCGGTTAACAAACGCTCAAATGGATATGACGTTTCGTTTCCATTAATCACACGACTTAGGCCTGTAGCTTCAATAAATTCGAGCAGTTTCTACGAAACTAGAGCTCATAAAGCAACAACAACCTCACGACACTTATGAAATGAATTGTCAGTACAAACACCTAAATTTGAATGCTAATGCCATCAGATACACGGGGTATTTAGGTACCGGAACAACACGGCTGCAACACCATGAATTGTAACAAGACCAGGTCCAAGAGTTTTTGCGAAACTACCGTTATGGACTGAGTTGTAGAGTTGGAAGTAGATGGACTAGATAGTCTTGAGTTACGATACCTGATTATGGGGAACGGATCCTCGCTGACTAACAACTACACTTAGAGACTCATTACTTATTCATCTTTCTACTTGTGATGTCCAGTTGTGTCCGGCGTTAAGAGGTATGTTATGTACCTACTACGTTGTACAGTTTTACACATATGCATTGTTATGTGACAATTGGTAGGATTTACGGTTTTTTCCAAGCGTTTTTATTAGGGTCGCCTGACTAGTTTCGTGGCAAACCATTTAAATATCTATCATCCTAACAAAGTTACTTTAAACAGTGGTGTTGTATGTTTGTCGTGACTATCTTCCTGCCTGTAGCATCTTAGCTCCCGAACGCATTAATAAAATGAATTACCTACGAGCTGTGTTCTTATTTACATATTTAGGGGGGGGTCTTTTTATTTTATTGTTACACAATAATTATTATGAACGTTACTTTTGCATAAAATACAAGTTTATACGTGCATTAAAGATAATCAAGAGACTTACTTCGTAACTAGTATAGCGCTTATATTCTTACTCAGCCAATAAACAGACAGATAGGTTACAAGGCAAAATAGTCGTAAAGTTTGGTCGAGTAATCAAAGCACTAAGCAGTAAAGTTTGATGTTTTCACATCAACATTTACAAGCACCTAAACCTTGAAAATCGATATTAAATAGTAATTAACTACTGTTAAGAGTATTGAGAGAGGGATGGGGAACTGGGTCAGAGGCACATTGCTTCTGGTAATTCTGGAATCTTGGTAAGAGAATCATTGAATCTTCTTGTAATGGGAGAAGCTATTATAGCAAGTCTTAAGATTCTATGGTAAATCATTATCAAGGAATACCACCCAGCACGGAAGCTCGGAGTGTCTCGTAAAACGATTGAATTTCTTGTAAAACGCAACAGAAGTTGTAATAAAGACAGTAATTCATTTGAGTAAAAATTATGTGATTAAGTGTTTAAAATCGTTAGATTGCACGAATGTGACTAAGCATTGATGTGATTCACAAATACTTGGCTTCAGACTGGTTGGTTTTATGATGCGACTTGAGTGTTTGAGCCCCTCGCGATAGAAGGATAAAATTCCTTAATTTGGGAGACGTTTTTTTAAAACAAAAGACAAAGGATCTTACAGGTTGCAATAGCATATTATATTAAGCAGAGAATTTGCCTATCTGGCCTTCGCATGCCACTTTCCTTTCCTGAAAAAAGAGCTGT
>NW_020799755.1:0-21777 GCF_003590095.1 Trichoplusia ni | reverse complement strand
TCGTGCACGTGTACGCCATCAACTCCACCGCGCCCCAAGGACCCCAAGCTGTACCAGGTGCGAGCCTACTGATACTTCAGCCCCACCCAACCTCAACTGATATTATTTAGTTAGTCTAGTGCCGCTAGTTCTCTCTCATTACTCATGACGCTCCCTCGCAGTGCCCGGTGTACAAGAAGCCCGTGCGCACCGGCCTCACGTTCATCACGCCGCTCTGGCTGCCGACCATCAAGAACCCCGACCACTGGATCCTAAGAGGTGTTGCCATTTTGTGCGATATTAAATAATATATTGTTTTGTTTAATGTATGTTCGATTGCAGGATTGATTCGATTGTACTTTTGATAGTGTTATTTTGTTCAAATGTCTAATAAAATACTAATTTTATTTTTAAATCGATTTTGACATGACGCCCCGCGTCCCTGAGAGATGTGTAATTTTTTGTGTACATTTAATAAGTGGGTAAGTTTCTTCTAGTTGAGCTTTTTTAAGCGTAGGGTATTTCGGCAAAAGGTTGCCTATCATCAGCAATTTTACAAAAAAGCAGGGCCAGTATCCAACAAACCAAAAGAAAAACAGGCGTGACAGGTAGACAATGAAATACGCATTGGTAGGAAGCTTATGTGTATAAAATTATAGCTAAGTTTTTTCCACATAAATTATTTTAATTGCTAGTGTAGAAGAAACAAGAAACAACATAAATTAAGAACAAAAAATGTTATTGGTGGACCTAAAACGAGTCTGCCCACTACACCGTTCCATACCATGACCGTGCTATGAACGTGTCAGGCAAAAAAATATTCTCTATATTAAAAAGGCAACGATGCTGGTCGGTAACGGCACGGGCTAGTGGGCATGGTCGCATACTTTTACGGTCATGGTATGGTACGGTGTAGTGGGCAGTCGCCTTAATACTAATAATTGTTGGAGCACCTTTCCTTAAACGTCGAGCCCTTTCTAACTATTCAAAAAAATAACGGTGCTTCTACTTTTTTAAAGTCGTTTACAAATATTTTTTGGTCAATTGATAGTTATGTTAGGTGCAAAATTTATATTTATATAGTGCACACACCTGGACACCTGCTGCGCTAACGAGGAATCAATAGGTATTCAAAACAGACATTATAATATAATTTCTTTTATTTCTATTTATCTACACTATATTTATATGACACGATTTCATTTAATTTTATACATGCTGTTTAGTTGTCAGAGGCTTTTTCATTTTGACATACATGGCACAAAGATAAGGCTTTTTCACAACATGCCCTATATCTATGTATAAATAAACAAAACAAACTTAGATACGAGGCTTTCGGTCGTTTCTTAAACAATAATCGTAATACTTAGACATTTTACTTTGACAATATATATGATTCAAATAGTTTTTAGAAACTTAATATAAATAACGCATATATTTGTACTAATTTTAACTCAATCAATTATTCACTACATTATTTTTGTATTCAGTTTGTAAAATAAATCGATCAATAAATTATTAATAGTTCTAATTAGTATAGTGATCTAAAATAAATACAAAAATTTATATTTCACGTATAAAGACAACGTTTTGGCCGTGATACATGATTTCAAATATAAAAAAATATAAATACTTCGAAAACTGTAAAATAATCAGTAAAAAAACTATACAATACGTTGGTAAGTTTGCAATAATCTTATAAAGCCGATACGGCAACGGTTCCCTTTTTAAAATTATATTAATAACGTAAAATCCATTGCTACAAAACTTACGTGAATTTTTGGTCAGAGTTAGTAATCATTATAAATTATTTTTACAATCTTAAAAATAATGAATGATTATAAATAGTCGCCCTAGTTTGGGGATACGAGTTATACCCTAATTTTACTGAGATTTCGGATTGGAAATACCTATAGTCTATAACGATTATAAAGTTACGTAGACTATTCTACTTGAGTCTGTATAGCTGCGCTGACAAGGAAACTTCCACAGAACATTTTCTTATATACTTGACAAATACTCGAGTAATCAGGTACAACGTTGATCATTATAATAGTACAACATACATTATAAATTATATTATACTAATCCTATTCAATAATAACATTTGGTATCGTTCTGCAAAGATTTTGAGTTCATTATAAACATCTATGTGAGATTGAGCGTAATACTACTAATTATACAGTTATACTCCATTTGTTTAGTCGTTTTTTTTTTATTTGTTTTTAATATGTACCTGAACAAAAGGAGTAAAGATACGTGTACCGTGCCGTATCGAATCTATAAGATTATTGCGAATATATACATTGAACCCGTAACAGTAGTTATAAAATATACAAAAAACATGGTTTAAATATTTCAGTTTTATTTAAAAGAAAATCGTTACTTTCCATAAATAAACCGAGACATAGGATAGTGGAGTGAAACCATTTGCTTCAGAAATTGAAGTTTCCATTTTGTTTTTCAAATTGGAAAATTTTATTCAAAAACATCAATTGAGTCATTTCGCTACTCACTAAGTAAGTAGTAAGTATTAGATAAAAACCGAATAATCCAACTGAATATTTTTTTTTTAGACTTCGGTCCCAAGACATTGAATTATGAGTACTTGCACAATCTTTGGATGGAACAAAGGTAATAGTAATACAATCTGACTAGAGTTTTGTCGAATAACCTACCAAAGCTGATGTTTATGGTACAAGAGCTTTGAACAGCTAAACAACTCGTCTATAACACTTAAATATGTACAAAATATATTACATTTCAATTAATTCAGATATTATAAACAATGCAAAATTATTGTTAAAGTAGATGTTTTAGCTTCACAGTTAAATTGTCGTTATCAAAAGCTTAGGGCATTAAGCATTCACGAATAACATCATAATCTCTTTTATTCTCCTTAGCATATTAGAACTTTGCTTTATCTTATATTGTATTGTTCCTTGTTTGAATAATAAGTATTGATAGGCTTGTTTCAAGAAGAACAATCTCATAGTCCTTTAACAAATGCGTTCCATACATCTGTAAGAATGTTTGGCTCAGTAGTGGGAAGACAACTATTTACGACACTAACTACTCGTATCTACTAGTTACTCTAGTTTAATATACACTTATCCTTAACACTAATCGATTACTCAGCTACAACGACTGTCGAGGTGGACTCAAACGAAATACGAACCATACTCGTGCGGCATGACGCCGCGGCGCGGGTAGAAGGTGTGCGTGAGCGAGTGGTGCACGAGGTTGGTGATGTCGGACGTGTACACGTCGGCGAAGCGGAACAGGCGCCGCGAGAAGTACGTGGGGTTGTGGTACGTGCGGAACACGCTGCCGAATTGTGGGTTGAACACCGTCTTTATTTCGTTTCTGTAATACCAAAAAAAAACAAAATTATAATTTAACCGTAGTACCTCTTTAAACGAATTGGTGACTTAACATAATTGCATTAGTTCAACAATGATTAAGAACAAACCTGAGGAAGTCCCTCTCCTTCATCCACTCTTCCAAGACTGCGACACTCTCAGGATCCTTATAGTCCTGGTTCTCTTCTATTAGCACCGTTAGCATCTGCAGCCAGTTGGCATTCTCCTTAAACGGCTGAGTGTTCAGTGTGGCTATTTCGTGCTAGGAAAAACGAATATTTTTGGATAAAACTCGTAATCTAAGTAGGTAGTGTAGGTACATAAGACACCCAACGTCTTGTACTTACTGTAAGCTCGTTGATGATGGCCCCAGTGCGCCAGCCATGCTGCAGCGTGACATCGGCGAGGTCGCTGTAGGGGTGGTCGCCGAAGTACAGCACTTTGTGTCCGTACCAGCCCGTCAGCTCCTGCAGCTGCCGCACTGTGCCCTGCAAACATTGCGCTATCACTAAACTAGTTGATTGCAATCCAGCTATAATAATTCGAGGTGCTGCCTACAATATAAGCTTCCAGATTTTTATTGAATACTACCCGTTTGTTCAAAAGTTGGATTCATAGTTTTAATCAGAGCTTTTGTTCCCATACAGCTTGTGTTTAGGTACGATTTATCTTTATACCCCAAATCTGTCCAATCTTTATCCCCAAATTTATTTTGTACATTGCGTTAGGCAGTTCAAACTAACCTCGTAATAAATAATGCCTTTTTCCAACGCCGTAACTTTATCCCAAACATGTGTGTTGGCGTTTTTGTCGAATACCCTGATAGGGCGTGTCACCTCGGTGAAGAAACTCGGTTTGTTAGCATTAACAATGACTACGTCGAAATATTCCCGCCAAGTATTACCAATCAACATTTCCATCCCGGCATTCCTGAAAACCAGTGTTCAATATATTGTAATTGATGAGATGATAAATGATAATTTTATTGCATGCATACTACATTTTGTAATAACGAAATATGTAATTTCCAAAAATTTATACCAAAATATGCGTAACTTACACGAAATGGAATGGGCTATTAGTTACGAGGAAAAGCTTCTTTTTGTTGTTCTTTAGTATATCGAAGTAAACTTTCAAATATTTATTTGGCCTTATGTACTCGTTCACATTCTTAGCTACAATCTTATGCATAATCGGATGACCACTTCGCACTGCGTTCTGAAATAAAATACATTATTAGAATGCGACGCAATCAAATTTAGTGGGGAACTCACAAATAATAAAAATTACCTTAACATCTAGAAATAAAATAGCTGGATGATAGTCAATATTATTCTTTATGAAATAGTCGGCTACATTACAAAGTAAACCCATTTCAGGAACAGAAAACAGGTCGGCCAAATGTACCATCTTAGCTTTGCTTGACTGAAATCAAATGAAAAATACAATATAAAGATATGTAGCTGCAGGAACTGAAAATCAGATATATTTATAAGTATATTACAGGTTTCTTCTTAAAATAGTAATATTTACCTTTGTCACAAATTTTTGGAGGTCATTTTTTTTATAAAATAATTAAACTATTGTTTTTTTGAATTTAAAACAATAGTAGTAGTTACATAAATTCATGTTACACCAATGTTATATTATAATATATTGACACAAAAGGTATCTTTTTTAACAATATAGTTTTTTTATAGCACATTTATAATTTTTAAGTCAAATGTGAAAAAAATATTATATCTGTCTATTACTTTTTAATTTACAGTCTAGTTAATCTGCATAATTTTACTGATATAAATTAATACACTAAACAATGTAATAGCAACATAGTAACCATATCAGTTTCTTGTGACATGTGGTAAACATTGCTGAGGGGAGCACAAATGGATGATTGCCTACAAGTGCTAGTGATTACTGACTATTGTCTAGGTTATTGCTGGTACTCTTGTATTATCAGGAAAAGCCATTTTCAACCTTACCACAAGAGAAACAATGCATGCAAACAGAAAACATGTGAACTTGTTATGATTATTTGAACATGAAACTGTTGAACCAAGATTTAATTGCTTGTATATCATGAGTCATGAGTAATACACAGGACTTATTATATTTATGTTTGGTTCATAAAGTAGTTACATCCTGTAAGGTTACCAGTATATTCTTTGATATACTGAAAATTTAGTAATTTTTGTAGTGAATTATAAGAATTATAACTAAATTATTGTTAATGTGGGAAATCAGCTTTCTAACTTGGTTTGGCCATTTCCACAAGAAAGAGTGAAAACATATATACACATACATTAATTATGTCATGTTAATAATATTGGCATTATACAAATATTTTTATAATTAAAAGTCATATCAAATGAATATATTATGAAGTAAAAAATATAAATTGCATAGTACATTCAAAAATTCATACCGTATATGCAGATTTACGCCTATCACCTTCCACATAGCCTATGGGTATAACTCTGTTCTTGTATAAATCAAACACTTCCTCAGTGGACACTGGTGTCAAACCTCGGTAAACAGACCCTAACTGTATTTGTAAAAAAGAGTCCAATTTCAAAAGGAGGCCTTTCTCAATATCATAATGCAAACCTCTTACAGCAAAGTTTGGAATATATTCTAATTTTGCTATTTCTGCTGGATACTGAAAGCAAAAGAAATGTGTGAAACAACATGTCTATATAGTTATACAAAAAGGTTGAGTTTAGCAACATTACGAATATCTAGTATGTATTTATTTATTTTATAAACAATTAATTTTCAAAACAGAATCATTGTTCACTGAATGTCTTATTAAAAAAAAACTATTTTTACATGAAGACAAAAATAAACTGTCATGAAATGGTATTTAGAAAATGTTTTGAGTACCTACATTAAACTTTTCCAGTAGAATTTGTCTTCCGAGGTTGTATAATAAGTGTTCCATAGAAGGTTTGTAGTGGGCCAGAGTATAATCGTAATCAAACCCATACACTTTAACTTCAGAAAGGTCCAGTTCATTGCAAGCAAATACGCCTCTAGTATTTACATCCTTAGGTAATTTTTTTGCTAAAAATAAAACAGTTACATTATTACTTGCATAACAAAGAAATCCAAAAATACGTTTTTGTGGATACTTACATTTAAATTTAAGCTTTGTTTGACAGTATGCTTCGTTTAATAATTCTCTAGAGGAATATCTTCTGCGTGGTAAATGTTCCGGAAATTTGCTTAACGAAACCGGTGGTAAAAAACTGCATTTACATCTTCTAAATCCATGTACGAGACCCGTTCGTAAACACAACAGCGGTGACATGTTTGTTGAAAACCAAAATAATAAATGCACCAAAAACTACGCCTGAAAACTAAAACAGTACTTTAGTATTTCTGTAGTATAATACGCAATAACATTAATAAAAATAGAATTACTGACAGCTTTTATAAATAAACTAAATTCGTTGCATAATTCGATTTTTATATTACAACGATACACCCGTACCGGCACTCGACAGTAAGACTACTGTCATTTTTGACGTTACAACTTGACAGTTTGTACCAAAACCGTTCCCAAACCCAAATACTTGCAACATTGCATTTCAATCAATTTATGTTCAGTATGTAATAATGATATGAAATAATTTGTGTTACCCAGGTTAGCGCAGCATAAATTGAATAAATAGGTCTATTACATTTATTCTAGTTAGGAAATTAATGTTCTCATGATCATCAGGGAAATGGAAACGCAAACCTGCCCCCGTGTTTTAAAGACACTTTACATAGTGTGACCTGGCTGTTATTTATACATATTGGCTGTCTTACGGCTTTTCACAGGCTAGATAGTTTGACCACCGGTTGAACTAAGTTTTATCGTTTTGGCCAGGTAACTGGGTTTAGGAGGTCAGATAGACAGTCGATCCATGTAAAACTTGCCGACCCCTTGGGAAAAGGCTAGGGAATAAGAACTTTATGTTAATATTTTTAATGAATTTCAGGACTGACCATTGAATTTGGCACCTAATAAGATCTCATTTCTTTTGTCGTTGAAATCAACAACTAAATCATATATAATCATAATATTTAACTTGGCTCTCATTTCACATTTATTGATATGATTTATTTATGTTTTCGATGAGATATACCTAGATAATTAAAGAACATTAACCAACATTTCGATCTCCTAAAAAAAACCTGAAAGGATGGTAGTCAATAATAAGGCTTAATAAAGATATTGCATTTATTAAAAAAGATAAATACATTTGGCTAATGAAATAAATCATACATAAAGATTATATTTCTGCAAAAGCACTACCAATCAGATTTTTACTGCGGTATCTGAAAGTATATGTGACGACATTAACATCTTTATCTGCAAGCTTCAGTTTACATTCCTTGTCTGCTCGAGTAACGAAACATAGAGTGTAAAGTGCCATTTCTAATTCTGGAGATGTTCCGATAAAAATGCTGTTCACGGGCTTGTCCACACCTTGTTGGTTAAAGTGCATCTTTAGAATGGATCCCTTCTGAAAAATAAAGTTTCAATTGTTACCACTGTGTTTATCTACGACAACTTTTAACAGGGAATAAATGTCTTTACTAAATATTTATTTAATGACGGTTTACTCACGCGTATCTATCGGGAAAGCTCGCCAAGTCAATTTACGATTAAGGACTCCAATTGGGACCGAAATTAGTCGGACGATCTCGATAAATACGCGCGAATAAACCGTTATTATATAAATCATTATGCGGCTTACTAAATATATTATACATAAAACTATAGATTTATAACATGTTCCTTAAGGTACTTACTTCATTTAGTAAAATGTATTTTAGGTAGCCCAAGTAGTTAATTCGATTAGCTGCTTCTTCCCTTGAGAAATAAATCCAGTTGTGCAAACCTGTTAGGTTAGAGATTCGATTAGATTAGTGTCATTATGTATCTACTGATTCTTGGAATAAAATTTAAATGTTTGATGAGTATACTAAGGTACTAAAAAGAAAAAGAACCCCTGCACTACGTCTACGGGGAAAATAAATTGTTTGTGCCTCCTTACCGGAAACTAAACCATTTTTAAGTTCTGACACGAATACGTGTTCGAAACCGGAACTGCTTATTTTTCCTTTTCCCCTTGAATATAAACTGAACCACATTTGCTTCAAGTAGACTCTCTGCTGTTTAGGGTCAGGTGTTACATAGCCTTTAACAGAATAAAAATACGAAATTATTATAGTGGAAAATCAATATTTTAGGGAAAATTTTCCTAGATTGCTGTCAAAACAGTTTTATCTTTGGGCAAACATTATTCTAACAGCAATATCACTACGTTTTGCTTTAGCGCTGTTTTTACCAATTTCAAATTACCGCTACCAGTTCTCAACCGGTTATTTTGAAGTCATCTTAGGAATCTACCACTTCTAGTGTAACGATAGCAGGCTTTGGATGCTACTTGACTTGTTTACAAGACCAGTCGAGATATGTACACTGAGATGCGTCTGTGACCGGTTTTGGTACAGTCGTGTGCATCATAACAATATTTGTCCGCAGATCACACTATTTTTATCACTATCACTAAATCCATCTTCATGTCACACGTTATTCATTTTGTTTTTGTTAGAGTACCTCATCGTTCCCCATCAATCAACCCAATGTCTTAGTACAGTCAGCAACCGAAGTCAATTAACAGATTTACAAAGAACTATTTTCGTAGGTTCAGAGGGTTATAACAATACTTTAACTGTCGAGCCTAATTCGTTATCTAATAGCATAACAGCTATTAAATAATTTTTGAAAATCACGTTGTGAAAGTTAAGTGCCTAACTTTGTGTTGGCCAACTTTTGTTGCTGACCGTAGATTATTACGTATATTTTAGAATCGCAGATAAATTAGAATTGTAGGTAACTAAAATTCTCATTGTTGCAAGGTTAAGGTTTCAAAGCAAGCAAATCCAAAAGTCTTTTGCTTGAATGTGAATATTTACTTAAATACATATGTTACTGCCAAATTGAAAACTTAAACTCCTCAATATGATACCTACCTTTATTCTTCAAAAAATTCATTAAGTGTCGCATCACAGTTGTAGACATAACAGCATCCATAAAAGCGTTTTCTTCATTTCTCTCCTGGAAATTAAAATTGGTAAGTTACTTCTAGCATCTGCTATATCATAAAGAGGTAATGTTTGTAGGTTTGTTCCGTTCTAATTTCAGAAACTGCTGAACCGATAAAGAGCATTCCTTAACAAATAGACAGTTACGATATTTGTGAGTGGCCATGGCATAGGCTTCGTATTGACCCGAAAAATATCGCCGGTTCCAGTTACATAAAACAAACTCTTTACTTGACTACTTCAGCCATCAAGTGATAGGAATTGTTAGCGTAAATACGATTATTTACAGTTATAAGTTTACCTGTGGTGTGACGTGTTCATTAACCAAAGTGTCTCTTTCATAATTATCCAGCAACGGAACAAATTTTTGTATCGTCGAGATGTTCCACACTTCAGGCGCTACAGTAAGCAATCTGAAAGCAAGAAAAAAAAACTATCAAAAATTGTGTCTGGCAGCTGCGATCTCAGGATTTATGCAATATTTATAGGTAGCCAAACATTGGCTCGGATAAGGAGATTTTAAATCAAATATCTACTTATAAGAAAACACGTTTACTTACGGTAACGGTGCTTTATCTTCTTTCGACTGTGACGTAGTCTTCTCTTGATAGTTAACTGTGAGATATTTAGCAGCATTGTTATTATCCTTTCTTAACAATTCTTCACTTATTGTCACTAGTTCAGCGTCAGACACTGTATTATCATTATTATTTCCCTTATTGTTATTTACAATAGAACTTGGTAGGACAGGTGTTCCTGTTCGAGTAGGTGTGCCAGGGTTTCGTGTTGTCGATTTAGGAGTTGATGATTGAGTATTAATTTTACCGCCGGACACGACAGAACTGAAGGCCATAGGTTTGGGCGTAACAATTGCTGTAGTTATCTGTGCCCGCTGAGTAACCGTTGGCCCATTTCGATGCGATGACCCTTGTGCAATAGAACTATAACTACTTGTGCCAGGACTAGAATTTTTACTATCATAGAAATTTATGAGGTCCTTAACTTTTCCTGTAGCCGGTTGCACTGTCGGATATTGAGGAGCGACGTAATCTCGTTTACCAGTAGGTGATGAAGGTTGAGAATGTGGTCCTGAATTTTTATTTGTCGCAGGAGTTGGTTGTGGTGCAGAAGCAGGACCCAATGGCGGAAACTGCGCAACACTATCTTGTCTATTATGAGTAGGCTTTTGGGGTGCAACATAGTCTCTTTTTCCATTGTTAGTTAGAGGATTGCGTTGCCAGCCAGAGTTTACATTACTCGTTGCAGGTGTAGGTTGTGATCCGGATGGTGGCCCTAACGAGGGGAACTGCGAAACGTAATCATTTTTGCCCGAATTGTGATTGTTGTTGGAGGACTGCGAGTGTCCGGCGCCTCCCGTCTGTTGGGATGGTTTAAGTGTTGGGAATTGGGGAGCAACGTAATCCCTTTTTCCATTCGAAGAAGGATTGTGCTGCGGTGCTGTGGTCACTTTGTTCCCGGTAGAGGTTGGTTGTGACAAAGATGGGTTAGCTCCATTTTGTTGAGAATTTGTTTGCGACTGAGAACCGGCTACATGTTCTTGCAGTTTGGGTGTATTTTGTACACCTCCTTCATGTAGTAAAAAATCTGTATTCGCATTCAGTCTTTGATATTTATTATAGTCTAAGCCTGAAAGAAAACATTTTGGCAGTTAAATATCTAGGTATACTAACTAGATTAAATAGGCTAATGCAAAGTCCCAGACTGTAAAATACCTATTATTATATTCCACCTAATACCTATTATAAAATTAATGAACGAATGTTAGTTTTAAATTTCGCGCCATAAGAATATAACGTACTGCGAACAGAGCTCTATGTGAACTCTGTGATTTACAAAATAGATGTATTTAAACAAAAAAGTAATACTGAGCTGAATAACTTTCACTGCTCTTCGTTGAACTAACACAATGATGGCACAATTAACTTCAGTCACATAATATGATCTACCATATACCAATGTTGGTATGCCTACACTGGCCTACACAAACACAGATGTTTTCTTTTTTCATTTTATCATGGCTATTAATTTAATAAAATTAGTGACAATAAACTTACCTGAACCGTTCTGCAGAACAAGTGAAATAACGAATAAAATTACTAAATAGTTATTCATATTTAAAATTGATGTCTGATTTCGGTCTTTATTGAACTCACAACTTATAGTACACTAAACTTCACATTATTTTATTAATGTTTTAATACGCGATCGCACACGTAAATCAAAGAAGTTCACGTCGCTTTCGTACCAACTGTAAGAAAAGAACTAAGAAGCTGTGTCTCTGTCTAGTGCTGATCGAGTTTATTCGTGTTTATATTACAACCTACTTAATGTAAAATATACTTTAATTCTATAGATAAAGAGTGTAATTTTGCATGAACGTACATTATAGTAAGATTTCTTGTATAGGTCACAGCTGATGTCATTTGTTTTGAGGTTATTTGTTAAGGAAAAAAAGTCTTGTTCATCAATATTACTGATATTGGTTAAATAACAGCCTTCATTCTCATATTGGACAGTGTCAATTAATGAAAAGACAAATGCCGAAGTACTTAACCATCTATTCCATCTATCTAATAAGTATTATTAAATATTTTTAATTGATTGTACAATTTGTTGATAACCCTAAACTCTACCTAAAGATATATTTATCTATCGCATTCTACAAAACGCCTAATATTGTTATGAGTCGGTAATAAGAAGAACGTTAAATGCGTAAATAAGTAGTAAGATAACTTTAACTGACTTTAAGTCAAACTCGCGCCAAAACAATCGTTAAATAATAATATTTAACGATTGTTTTGGGATTGCAAATAGAGCATGTCCTTTTGCTTTCGATAATTAAAGAACTGAAGTAATTCGATACATTGGAACTTGCACACAGTACATTGTGTAGGTAAGTATAAGTATGGAACGGGGGAAGAACCCGATTTATTCATTTCTTCTTTACTGGATGGTAACATTTAGAACCTGCGTAATATAATATGCTTACCTATCTTTTCGTTTTCCCTATGTTTAAGGGAGGTTGGAAATCTCTCATAGTTATACAATTTATTAAATTGTTCCTTAGTATAAAAAATAATTAAAACATGGATACGCTGCAGTTGTACCTAATGGTGATTGCTTAATTTAATGTTAGTAAATGTAATTGTTAACTTTTCTAAACTTGTGTTTTCATTTTTATTTCTTAATTACGATAACTTGATGATTGTACTTTTAAAAGGAACATGTTTAAATCGCTACCATAGTTTTGCGGTGATTATTAAATGATTTTATTGGTTTTTCTTTTTGTAAAATATTGAATAGGTATAGGTAACTTTACTCGACTGTATTCAATTTATTTTTAAAGAAAATGCTGTATAAATTCAAATAAAACTGCAACATTTAATGTATTACCTATATCTTACTTTATTAAATTGCTATCAACTGATAAGTATTAGAACCTTTCAGTAATAAGTATGAATGTATGTGCATTGCTTCTATCAAATCATTGGGGTCGCCAGCTACGCCGGCTGCTTTGTGAATTTGAATCATTTCTTGTCGAGTAAACACATCTTTTCCGAGTTGACTAGAACGTGTTGTCAAGGCGTTCAAGAATTTCTTTAGCTGAAATACAAGGATAATATAATATACTGTAAATAGTAACTTTATTAAAACACTGGAAGGTTTAATAGGCACATCGATTTGCTTTAGCTGTCGCATGTAAGATCAAATTGACATGACCTTGAATATAGATTCTTCATTTCTTTTGGAAGACTAACCTTGTTTTTGGAACTAACTCCGGATCCGTTGATTGACCTCGACAGCTGTATGTTGCCAAATCCGTCGCTAAATGTGTCTATTAAGCTATGTTTTAATAGACTTATGACATCATTTGCATCTTGGACTGTCGCCTCTTCTCTTAGGTCTACACGAGCTCTGGCCTAGAAAATTGAAAGACGAACATTAAATTAAAGCTTAGTATTTTCATACTTAATTAGAATATTTTATGAAATGTCACCTGGCAAAGCCGAATGCAAGCTTCAAGTTGTCGTGTTGTGATTGGCGTTCCATCATGGGAACCACTCTGATGATTGTGACGTAGTTCTAAATAAAAGCTTTGTAAAGCGTTAGCCGCGTCAGTGCTTATTTTTGGGTGCACGTATCTTCTAGCGTACGCTATATATTTTCTAAGCAGTACTAATGGCAAGTGGTCAATTACTTCGCCGTGTTTAAGCTGCAATCTTTGGCTGTGTAACAAAAAGTGGTATATTTATATATGTAGTTTTTTAAACTAGTACATACAATTTTTAATTATAGCTACCCACCTCAGAGACACTTCGTTGTCACACTGACTTGTATTTAAACTAGTATTTAATCCACTAGTTTTGGTTGATTGTTTTCTATGGCCAGTATGGAGAGCTAGTACGTGTTCCGACAGCATCGCATCCATTCTCTAAAATTAAATGTATGGACAACTTGAGTTATTGAATCATAAAAGAACATTAATACAGTTTTGGTACATTGTTATACCTCGTCAGGCTGGTCTAAAAGAATAAAGACTAAATCAAATCTTGAAAGAAGCGCCGAATTTAATTTGAGATTTTCGGCAACAGTTTTGGATCTAAAAAACAAACGACAGTGTAAGTATTTCGTTTCGATTTTCCTTCGTGTGATTATACATGTTAATTAGTTTAAACCTGGTCATATGGACAGCAAATAAAGCAAGCTCTAGATAGACGGACGGCACTTCTACTGTATTCTGTTTAGTAAGTATTTTAAAGCAGTTGCACTGATTGCATTGTATTGCGTGTATGTAGAGCCCCGGTAGCGCCACCTGTTGTAGGAGCCGTGCGCGGGGTTGGCGGCGGCCAGCACGGTGGCGCGCGCGGCGAGGCTGCACACCACGCCGCCCTTGGCCACGCTCACGCGCCGCTGCTCCATGGCCTCCAGCAGGCTGCTGTGGTGGCTCGTCATCTGAACACACGATACCAGATATTTATTCTGGTTTGAGTGGTTAATGTTGAAAGATCCCTTCAAGTCTCATTTTATCTCCTGATAATGAACTGAAATGATCAAAAACTCGGAAAGAGATAAATTGTATGTGTCTACTAAATTCAACTGTGCTGAATTTAAGTTTCGATTTTAACTATGGTTCTTGGACAGTATTTGTAATATTTATAAGTTCAAACAAGATCTGCGTTTGGATTACTTACATGATTAATCTTACACAAAAATAGACCATTGAAAATGTTGAAATGGGCGAAAAAGAAAGTTGAGTTGCAATAAAATCCGTTACTTTTTTATGTAAAACGATGCCCGCATTTAAGTATTTGTTTCACAAATATACTTACTTTGTCGAGTTCATCTATGCAACATACACCCTTGTCAGCTAAGACTAGCGCTCCCGCTTCTAGAGCAAAGTCTCCCCCCGCTTCTCTGCCCAGTGCTACTGTTAGACCGCCTGCTGAGGCGGACGCGCCACATACGT
Source organism: Trichoplusia ni (assembly GCF_003590095.1). Lineage (NCBI taxonomy): Eukaryota > Metazoa > Arthropoda > Insecta > Lepidoptera > Noctuidae > Trichoplusia > Trichoplusia ni. The sequence goes on along the minus strand of NW_020799755.1, from coordinate 6,846 downwards.
ACACACCTAATTAAATACATATGAATAAATATAATTAATATTAGATCAGATAAACTAGAAGTAGATTATTATAAATAACTAAAGGCTAAATTCCAAATTGGACTGCTTTATCCCGAATACGGATGGGTATTTCGGATTCCTATAGGTAAAAACACCAAAATGCTTTTCTATAACCTTTGCCTGGGGAAAATCGGGAACATTTACGCTAGCTACCGCGGCAAAAATGAGTAACTTATTATACTTCATGTTGTACCAAACCTTTCTATACTTAGATCATTAATAATACCTACAGGGAAGTAGTCAAATACCTCTTGGAGCAGCATGAGCCGCAGCTTGTAGTAGCTGTGACTTCCCCAGCCCTGGATCACCAACAACCAGGACATGGGGGTTAGATCTCGGTCCATTCTCAAGTTCCGTCCCACCTATCAAGCCTAGAATAAGTCCGGCCTTGACCGCCTCGTGCCCAAAAATTGTGGGACATAGTGAGTGCACAAGTAACCTGAACACATCTTCAGAAGCATGTATTTCCTGTAACATTAAAAATAATAATTATATGGTTATTAGGCATACTCGAAATGTTTTACAGATTTTAAAATGTGTATAAATAAATCGTAAAAAAAGGCAATATAATAATGAAATGCTTTTGGATGCTATAGCTACTTGCCTAAAATTTCAAACCATAATAATGCATGTAAGTGTTTTTTGTTTTACCTGAATAGCGTAATAATCTTTTAGAGTAAAAGATAGTGTTGGATTACTCAAATTCCGATGACTGTGAATAGAAACAGCTTCAATGTACAGTTGTAATAGCCTGGCCGCTCTTTTACCATCTTCACCACCTTTGCTTTCACCGCGCACCTAAGATTGAAATACGAAAGTATTACGCGTTTGGTACAAAAGTGGATCAATTACAAAGCTAATTCGCGACACTAAGGGTTCCATATAAAATGGCTAAAAACAAATTTGCAAGAAATAATACCACCCTTTAAGCCTTTATGACTGAGCCGAATGTTGCTTAACCTAGATTGAGATCTTTTGGCATGTTTTTATAGCAGCAAAAGAAAAACATTATTTGTGTTAATTTCAACTGTTGGCTCATGAGATAGCGTTAACATGATGCCATTAACCATGATAAGTTGGTGGCAGGTTCAAAAAAATTAATAGTGTTAGTGTGATAGCATAGTACCGTTGATCTACTCATACATACTTGGACTATTCCTGTAACAGACAGCACATCTCCTGGACAAGCAGTTCCAACTAGATCTCCTTGTAGTTCTATTTCTACACTTCTTGGTATAGTTCCAGACAAACTCTGCAAAATTAAAATACAAATAAATAAACTTCATTGGCAATAAATCAATCATTCATCAATAGATGTCATGCTTTAACAATAACTTATGTATGTTGGAACTTTTAATTGAGAGCTAGAGATAGATTATAATATAAAACAAGAAACTTAGTATTAAATAAGATTCATATGAAATTAAAAAAATCTTTTATATACTTACTTGTGACTGAATTTCCTGTATCTTAGCAACTTGCCAATCAGTTGTATTAGTAAAAGGTGATGACTGTAATGGTTCAAACTTAGAACCACCGTTGCAACTTTGACATGTATTAGGAGCTGTAATAAATATAATTTATGTATAGCTATCAATTTATATTGTTTTAAATGCTTGTTTTGGTGCAATATAGAGACAAATATTGATGAACACTCCACTTTTCGGGTACTTAATTAAAAGGAAAACAATCTTGGAGTCTATTTGCCAATAAAAACAAATGTAAAGTAGCAAAAAAATATAATATATAATGATAATGTGTGAGTTGTTTATTAATTTAATATGTGTTTGTGTAAAGTTTTCATCATGATTATTTACCTTGTTTGTACCCAAAGAAATGGATTATAGATAGCTATGCTATACCATACTATTTTACCTGTAAAAACTCCTTGAGGTTGTACAACGGCTTGAAGATTATGGCAGCTTGAACATTCAAATGCCATAGACGTACAAATGAGACCAACACTGCCTACCCTAATCACAGTCCCTTTTATTGTTACTAGTTTACCTGTAATAAGTTATTTTGATTGTGATAGGTACACTTAGTCACTTGTTTTTTAAATAAATAGGATAAAAATTACGATTATGTAAATGATATTTTAAATGTATTACTGTACTTACCAAAATAATTCACTTTCAATTAGCTAGTGGAATAACTGGTTGATGATTTAGTATTCTTATTTTAATTTTAGATTCAAATTTAAAGGTCTGGAACACAAAATATAAGTAAAAAGAAAGCGCAATCCACAAACATGCAGTATATCACTGTACACAAGAAAGATAAATGAAATATAAAATAGTCACCTCATGTAAGCAATATTCTAAAAGCCGTAAAGTTTTATCTGGATATTCAAATAATTCAGTGTTAAATGTAGGCCAACTACTAACAAAATCTGAATCATTCGTTAAATTGGTTATGTCCAGTGGTACACTGCGAGTTTGGTCAATCTTCTCCAAATCAAACAAGTTTTTATTGTTTTCTATAAAGGTCTTAAAAGATTTTACATGGTTTAGAGACTCAGGATTGGAATCTTGATCTGAAATTAATTATACATACACTTAAATTACGTATATTAATTATTTTACTTATAAATTCTAGTACAGCATAATGCTAAAATAATGTTAGGACTACTCTGTAGTACTAAATAATCAATAATGGTATTTCTAAATCACCTTCAGTAGGGAAATAAAGTTTCCATATACTGTTTCCACTGATAGGCAATACAATGGGCAACTGGTTAGCCGGTGCTCGTGAAGATCCTGCAGTGCTTGATACCCTATGAGAACTGGATGAGTTATTTAAACTTTGATTATCTGAACCAGAATTTTGGTTGTTCCGTGTTCGATGCCAATTATTTCGGTAACGACCTCTCCAGCTTCTACGCATTTTAATGCTATGTGTTTGAAATAAAATTGCGTATTGTCGGTAACTTCCAGATATATTATATTCGCAGAAACTTTGCGATCGCGCGGTTTAATTTAATAATGACAATTTCAAAATTGACATCTGGTTTAATGTTACCAGATCATAATTTTGTATTCGATGGCTATTAACCACAAGTACTGCATAAATAAACAATTAACAAGATTTAATGTTATTTTTACATAAAGTGTGTACATTGTATAATTTAAACTTAATTTCAATTTACAGCGAGCGGTAGTTTCCGTTTCCCTGGGCATGCCCGGACATATTATTATGTAGCCTTGTGCCTATGTAGCCTTCCATTACCCCTCCTTAAAATCAAAATACCCGAAAACCTCTGTGTGCTTTAAGCGTGATTTAAGCTAATCAAAGCCGTACCGTGCCGTAATTCAAAGAAGAAGCCCAACTGTACTGTAGCTTTAAAATATATATAAAGGGCTATCTAAAAACATTGCTATTAACTTTTAAAACTGACGGACTCAAACCTTGTTGTATTTTGTTGTTTGGATCCTTTTTACTAAGTAGGTTTTGTACAATAAAGGTTTTAACGGTTTTAAAGGATGTAACCAGCCACTAATGAGTTTTTTGAAGAATAAAAATGAATGCAAATTAAAATATCGAACTTACGAATGGCAGCTGCTTTCAATCGAGTTTATTTATACGTCAAGAATTGACTATACATTGAAAGCGTAATCAAAATAAGCTTTTTTGACTTGAAGTATTTTAATTACATATAAATCGTTTTTTTATTTTGGGAAAATATGGAGGACGGCGGAGGCGGAGGTGGAGAAGGTGATGGTGAAGCGCCGCCAGGAAATGTTTCTGAGGCGGCAGAAGGTCGGCCTGATGTTGCTGAGGTGTATTTTGCGCCTGAAACACAAGATGAGCAAGCTGACGACATAGAGCAAACTGCCGCCAAGATTGCTGAGATACTCCCCAGACAGATGTCCTCTGTGCGGAGGATGTCGATGGGTGGTGAACGTGTTGAGGTGGATAGAACTGCTCTTGAGGCTATACTCGATGTCAGTTCTCGACTAAAGGACATCCAGAAGAAAAGCCGGTTGTCTATGAGCACATTGGCTTTAGCCCATGAGTCGTACAAAGACAAGCAAGTAAATAAATTGAATAATTAGATTTGTATTGTTTCATTTGTACAAATACGTACACACGATAAATTTATTTTGTTTGTAGGCTAAAGCTAAAGACGGCCGTAATAATCGTGTGGCTGGACTCAAGCAACAGCACAGATATCTGCTAGAAAACGCAGCTGCTATGTTAAATAAACCGGTTGAATATGTATTGGTGAGTGGCATGTATAGTGGCGAAATTACTTATTCTTTGTTTTAAAAAGTTAGGAGGTCGGTAAGTAGGTATTTATCTGTTCTCTCTTGCCGGTGTTCTTACAGATTAGCGTTTATGCTCGCGGTGATGCATATCCATAGATTGTAAAGACACACCTAAATCAGACGACTCTGACTTCAATTTGTTATGGGCATAGCAACCCCATTGCGTTAGCCGGATTACATGTAGATCCACCATGTAGTTTATTGTAACATCCGCGTTTAAACGGGGAACTTCGTATATTTAATAAATACTTAAATAGTAGTCTACTAAACGAACTATGAGAATACCTGTTCATATTAACATCAAAAGGTAATCACCACAACAATGGCATTCTGACAGTTGCTATGGTTACAATTTTTGCTTATTTCTCGTTAAAACTTTGTTGCCTGCGCGCTGCGAGTCCGTTCTCCATAAATGACCGAAAATGACCCCACAGGAATAGAAAAACAGGGATAAAAACCCCATGTGTTATTTCAAGTTATAAACTATCTGCGATGGTTACCAGGTTTTGTCGAAATTCGTGCAGTAGTTTTTGCATGAAAAAATTACAAACATCATCATTATATTATAACGTGTATCATAAAAAAATATGTCAAACAGTCAAACTTGTTGGCTTTTGGGGGTAGTTTTACATTCGGGTGTCGGCTTTTAAAATGTCGTCAATAAAGTGGTCCTTAAAAAGTAACATTTGAAGCCTATATTTAAATTATATAAATAAAATGAATGGCAAACCACACGTTACCACATGTAAACTAGTCCTTATTTATCATATTGTGGCGTTATTTAGTAAATACGAGTCTGTTGAAGCTGTGGAACAAATATGATGTTAGAATTTCAGGAAAGCTTTTGTGCAATACACGGTACTCTCAGGAAAGAAAACAAAGTCGATATGATGGCTCTAGGATTTTTCGGTAGCGGGAATCAATACCCGCTACGTTAGTTGATAATTGAGTTAATCAAAAAATAATTACATAACTAAGACCCGCGACTTTGTCCCCGTGGGTAAAAGATATAAGTTATGATTTATACCTGCCTGCCTTGTTTTTTTTACATTTTCCATTGTTTCTTCGCTCCTATTAGTCGCAGAGTGGTGGCTTATAGCCTAAAGCCTTCCTCGATGAATGGCCTATTCAATACAAAAAGAATTTTTAATTTGGACCATTCGTTCCTGAGATTAGCGCGTTCAAACAAACAAACTCTTCAGCTTTATATATTAGTATATATTAGTATATATAGTATACAAGTATAGATTATGTAAGAACAAAGCAGCACTATCAAATATTATGTTGAATCTTTTCAAGTAAGCCTTTAAAAAGAACTGGTAACTATTCAATAGGCTTCTTTAAAAGGAGTAACGAAGTAATAATGGAATAAGTATTTTTAGTTGGTTGCCACATGAATAGGCACAGGGATTAACATACTTAAAGCTAAAGACAGGATATGATTATCTTTACAGGAAGGTGTTTATGACGCAGATATTCACATAGAGTTGCTAGACAGTGCTATTGCCGAAGGTGGGAGGAACTGCATAGTCCTGTGCGATGCGATGCTTCCGCCCGTCAAAATGGGTACTTTCTTCATAAAATAAAATAAAAAATGTCAATCATTCAAAACAACAGGTTCCCACGTTGAATATTCATTCTAAGTATGGCTGTTTTCGAGCTAAATAATATCCTATGCCATCAATAGCACTGGTTTCTGACATGGCATAAATCGACCTTCGAGTAGTATCTAAATGTCCCAACTTATTTTGATTTAGTAATTAATGGTCTTTTCAATACTTTACATTTAGAATCTGGTCGATTTATACCTAATCAAAAGGGTAAAATGGAGAGGACTTACATATCCGACGCATCTACGATTGGAACTGAAGGCACATGCATTGCTATGTACAGATTTAAAAATAAAGCTATCGACGCCAGGAACGTTGGTGATGTATGTATTGATTCAATGTTATCAAACCAGCATGTTACTTATACATCTATAATGCAATTCTTTAGCAATCAGGTATCGGATTTAACATTATTAGATATAAGCAAATAAGACTGATATAATAGGTACGAGTATGTAACTCAGTTAAAAACATTGTAAATCGTCGCATATTTTTGTTTTTTTCTACTTTATTCACAAGTATTTAAAAAAGTAAGGAACTCAAGCTTTTCACATAATAATATCCTTCAAAATAATTATTATATAACCTTTTTGCACAACGAACACAAAAAGTCTGTAAAATTAAAAGTAAAATTAATTTCTGTTAAAAATTTAAATGTGGAATGCATAGATTTCATTTGTTTATATTAAGCGCAATGACTATAAAAGTTTACTTAATATTTTTTTTAGTTATATTAAGTTGATATTGTGATTAAGATCGGTTTTGAAATGAAAGGAAGATTTAACTAGTCATAGGAATTTGAATCGTTAAGATCGTGGCTGTTTTTAGTAAACTTTAATTTATTTATGTATTTAACCAAGCGTTTTTAACGTTTTAATTGTTTTCAGGATTATTACTTCGTGACTTTT
>NW_020799754.1:0-24265 GCF_003590095.1 Trichoplusia ni | reverse complement strand
TAACAAATAAATGTACCAAAGTACCATCATTAGTTCTCAGATCAGTTCAGATTCAAAACATCGAAATATTATAACAAATTAAACTACATAAATAATGGTCATAGTTATAATTTTCAATATTAGTAATCAGTTCATTAACGATTAGGTACATGAATTGTAATGTTTTATAATTACTAATGACAGTTAGCAATTACAATTAATGCATAATTATGCAATGCAGTCAATTAGTTTAAAATAGTAATTTAATTAAGCTCTGAAGTTTAAGAAAAATATTCCCATTTTACCCTTTGGGAATTGAAGCCTGGAAAGCGACAAACTATATATTGGTAAATGAAGCAAATACTAACTTACTGACTAAAAAATGTGGGTAGTTTACACAAAAAGATGTAAATTAGTTACTATGATTTGTCGTTAACAACTTGTTCTTAATTTAAAATTCAAAATGGATGTTCATGGAATGCAAACAAACCGCATCGCATTTATTCACCGTTCTTTTTTTAAACACATACTTATGTCATTAGAAACTCGTCATACGGTCATCGACAAGTATTTGTAAAAATAAACACGCGTTTTATATTTTTATTTGAATACAAGCTTTTTGAGTATTGCAACTTTAAAATAATACTTAAAGACAGTAGCGTTATGGGGCTTTCAATGATATGACACTAAAAGTAAGACATATACACGAGATATATCTTACTCGACTTTTTTATTATTTGGGAACTTAATATAGTTTTGCCAATAAAAAAGTATATTTTAACTTATTAATAACCAGGAATTTCGTTGCAAATTTAGTAATTTTTGAGAGTTTAAATTAATCCGACCTAATCACCAGTATTAATAAATATGAAGTTCATGTTTCCAATTTCTAGTTTTACGAAAAAAAAAAATATTTGACGGTACTTAACTAAGAATATTAGTCTTTAAAAACGTATCTCTTATTTCAAAATAACTTTAAAAACAATTTTATCAACAAACATTTTATATCAAGGATCAACATTTAGAAAAAATAGGCTGCATAACAACCAACAAGGCACGTCTTAAAATTAAAAAGAAAAAGACAAAATCAAAGATGGCGATCTCTGCACACATAAGCTGTCAATACTTAATGACTTTTGGTATATAAGCCGACCTATTTGTGTATTTAAGTCAGTGGACTAAAGTAGTTTAAGCTTGTAACTTGTGTTATTTGAATTAATAATTAATTAATATAAAAATGAAGTTCACTTTGGCGTTGTTTGTTTTGGCTCTCGTTGCAATGGCGTACGGCAAGCCTCAGTCTGGACGGGGTTGCATTTATGTGATGGGAAGATGTAAGTTTATTTTTTTATCTTTTTTTTTAATTCTGAGTTATTGCTATTTTGTTTACTTTTTCCGATATGTAACTGTGACACCCAGTTTTTAGGTAAAGGTATAAATATGGCGGGTAGATGCCCCTCTTGTTTATGTGGTCATAATTTAACATAAAAAGTTATCGAGTGCTTCTAAATAAACAAAAAAAAATTGCTAATGTACTGCCGTACTGCCGTACCGTACTTACATTTTTAAATGTTGAAAATCGCATTAACAACCTGATTTTTCAATGTTTATAACAGACGAAAAATAACAAGGCTGCATCTTGTTAACAAATCAAAAGAACTTTCCTATTTTCAACGGCAAACTGTTTCGAAGCGCACTAAATAACATTTTATTCTGCGAATTTATAGCAGCGCTAGCGTAGACCTGTCAACATTGACAGCTGTCACTTTGACGTTTATTAATGTTTGGGACATTACTATTTACAACAGAAGCTCTGCAGAACTTTAATGTTTTGATATTTTTCACTTGGTGACAGATGCAGTAATTTTATTCATTAGAGAAATATTAATTGAAACCAGATTAACATCATTTTATCAGTATTTTAGTAAGGATTTTATTTATATGCCTTTATTTTAAGGCTAAAAATTTTAGACTTTTTTTCTTAGCTGCCAAAATTAACGGTAGACCTATTTATTCCATCAAAATGTGTCCATTTATTTACTATATGTATGTTAATCTAAAAATTCTGAGACAAACAACATAATATATTTCAACAAAACATTTTGTTTTATCTCTTTGGGGGTCTAATAAGGTGACGTGGGGTCACATGGATACAGATAAACAAACGATTCGTGGTCTAATCGACCTTGATAACGAACAGGTTAATACTAGATAATAATTGCTGTTTGATTAATGATATCTTTATACCTACAAGCTATTTAACAGGTTTTGAGATACTAGAATAGACAAAGCAGGAAAAAAGGCGCGTTAGTATTAATACGAAAAGTCGTCTTTATCTATATTGTTCTACTGTAAGTGCGTATGCCACTGAACTCCTCCTAAACGGCCGAACCGATTTCAATGATTTTTCGTTTGTATGCCTTTGGGTGGTGCACAGCTTGGTTTATAATGTCACCGGATCAGGTAGTTTTATATGAAATATGGAAGATAATTCAAAAGTTGCCATGTCCTAAAGTAGGTATGTTGCTATTGCTGAAGCGAGATAAGGCATTACATGACATAAGTGTAACGACGTCTTTCCTCCGCAACTCCTTTAGGCTTACCCAAAAGAGGTGCTGGTTCAGTGCAGCTGCGGTATCACTTGGTACGTCGGAAAAGAGCAACAAAATATCGCTATCTCCGTTCTACACCACTAGCTTGTATAATTTTATCTCTCTCTAACGAACATTTATATCTTTCCCGAAGCGACAAGTAACTGCCGTACTGTCGTTCACTTGGTATGTTGTTTACCGAAACAATACAATCCTTGAGCTTATGGTAATGAATAAGTACCATTAAGTACACAATTTGTGTCACTATGTTATAGTACCATGGATCATGGTCAACACCTGTATATGGAGGTCATGTAACATAACACCATGCTTTGTCTGAATTTGTCTTTACTGCGTAACAAACAATAATAATATATTAGTTAACGTGGTCCACATAAATATGGTACATCGGATTGTTTACTGTTTATAAATCTATCTGTTGGTCTAGTGGTTAGTGGTCCTGACTGCTATACCGGAGGTCGTGAGTTCGATTCCCAGCTAGGGCAAATGTTTGTGTGATGAGCACGATCATTTAGTTTGTGTCTTGGTGTATTTTGTTTGAGAATAGATGTCTTTCTGTATCTTTATTACGTCTAATCTTCAAAACGGCTGACCCTATTTTGAAGTAATTTGATGGGCAAGTAGCTGATAAGGCTTAACTTAATCATAAAAAAACTTGCCAATTGTAAATAAAAAACGAAATCGTAATTACTCTCGATTGGCAGCTAACAACCCTGATAACATTCGGATGCCACTCGATCTCAGTTTGGTTCGCAAATGCAATTTCAGCACTAAATCAGAATCATGAACAGAACCAAAAAAAATTTAGAGTACCTCATTAAAAACATTTCTTAAAATAAATATATTCAGTTCATTACATTAATAGAACTTGTCACATTACTAATTAACATTTATTAACGTAAACCAGACTAGCACGAATTTAATCACAAACTTTAGATAAAATGTATCTGAATGTTGGGAGTTGGATGCAGGGAATTGCAATTAGTAAATTATTCTAAACGCACAGATAAATATACATACAGTCACAAAATGTTCTGCTTACGTAATGTAAATTACTGTTGGTTTTCGTCATTCTAATAAATATTTCAGCGGTGTGGTAGTAGCGGTATATACTTTAACATTTCTGTATTTTGGTGGTATTGAAGTACCAGCCAGTTACTCACAACAACTTAAATAAAAGCATATCAAAAACAAACAGTGGTATTTGTCTCAATTGTCTGTAATAAAATAAATTATTTCATTTTTTTTCTGTTTTGGTAATTTAAATACAAAGTGGTATTTGCAAAAGCATTACAGAATAGGTAGACCTGGATTATTTCATAGATATTAGATTCGCTTAACCGTAAAAAAGGTGGAGTTCATTCCTTCTTCTTTTTGTAGCAAAGTCGAATACATAATAAGCACAAGAGATACAATTTTAAAATTGACAAACTTTTCTTCTAGCCTCATCCGAAATTTGAGCAATTTTCAATACCGTCCCAAAATTTTCCTTAAATTTTACCTTAAAAACAAATTTGTTTTTGTCCCCAGGCTTCCGTGAGTGCGAGGTAGGCACGCACGCCTACACCACCGGCTGCGGCTTCAAGACTCCTGAACCGACCTGCGCGGAACCCAACCCTCAACCAGAAACCCACAAGATCTGTGACTACTCCGCCTGCTACTGCGACGAGGGTACCGTCAGGGATCCCGTCACCAAGCAGTGTGTTGCTCTCGAGAATTGTACCAAGCAATAATCAATACGTGAAGAAGAAAAATTAAAAGAGAAAATTATGATTGAACTATGAATAATAATTTTAATATGGCTTCTTTATTCTTCTGGTAATCCTTTTCATATTTAACCTCAATAGTCCTGAACATTATGATTAACAAAATAAGATGGTTATAAGTTTTTAAATTTCTCATAGAAAAGCAACAATTTTACAACAAAAACACATTTTAGTGAGGGTCTACCTTATCTTCATTTTTTTTAATATCTATATTTAAAAACCAACAACACATACACAACAAATTGAAAAAACTTTTGCAAGCATCCATCCCTCCAAACCACAAAAAAAAATACAAAAGCAAGCATTTTTACCGCTCCCCTACAAAAGGCCTTTGCATCTGTCACAAATTCAAGTAAAGGAATTAATAATCCTCCCTATATTTACAAAGAATTGAGTGACAAACTAACAAGGCATTTAATATACGGGTGACATCAGATGACAGGAGAAATTACTTTTTCCACCTTTAATATTCCTATCTGCCACTGTCAAGGATCAAGTCCAAATCGTATTATGAAATTTACCCGCTGCGGAAGTGAGATAGCAATAATCTTTTGTATCGCTCTGTCCTGCTCTATTATACGAAGGAATGGTCGTGATGGCCTCAGGTGTAATATAAAAGTGTTTGTTGCCGCAAATATCAAAATATTTTGGGGACAACAATTCATCAGGTTTTAGGGAGAACGCGGCGAATTTCTTTAGACGTTGCCTGTTGTAAATTAAAATGTTATTGTAATGCTGGCATTTAAAGATTTCTGTGGCAGAATAGTTTATTTTTTATGACAATGATCGTTATATTAAGGGTATTATTTACCAGTGAGATTTAGATAAAAATAAGTGATTAAATTAATGTAGACGTCTTGTAAGGACGTTTATATACTTTATTTCAATATTTAGGTTTCCATACATAAAGAATGAAGATGGATCTCGTATGTGTGCCTGGCCGCCTGTCCGTCTAACACCAACCTGTATCACAGTTATAGCTAGACAGTTGAATATTTTACAGAAGACATACTATTTTTGTTGTTGCTAAAACAAAAAGTTATACAATCAAAACTTAAGTTAAGCCACGGTTTTTATAGTCATAAATTTGACTTGGCTAGGCCAAAGGTTTTTTCGAAATCACTTTTCTTGTGGTACAAAGCTACAAACGAATTGAAGTACATACAGTTTTTATGCTGTCAAATTCATACCTTACTAGATCAAATACGTCGACACGTTACTCAAAAACCACAAATAAAATATCACAAACAGTTCAGTGTTCCATTTTACCTGGAAAACTAAAAACTCAGCGATCCACGATTTCCAAAACGCTGACACGTCACCTCCACACAGACTTTCATTACATTAAAACGGTTCAAAGGAAATCCGAAACAAGAGACACCTAGGTATCGCAAAATAATCGAACTCTCTCATGTAAGAGGCTTGGAAACGCATTTGTTAGTTGTACTAATGGTAGGTACTCGATTCTAGGAATTGATGAATTGCAATAGGATATTTGATTAAAGCCAATAATATAAGTCTGTTTAGTATTTCAGTCAAATTGGCAAAAAAATATTGAATAATTACGTATTTTGCATTTTATCACATCATTAAAGCAAGGAAGAATGAAAGCATTTAAGATCATGAAAAGTATGGTAGTGGGGGCTAGTAACAACACTTGCTAGTGAAAGGCTTATTGGTAAATGACGTCACTTGAGATTGTGAATGAATGTATCCCCTTCATTTTTTGGTTACGAGATAAAAGAAAAAATACTAATTGTACGCTTCAGAAGGGGGTTTCATAAACATTTAAGTCACATACACAAGACTTCCAGACTAAAGACTTCAGAAATCATTCTTGGATCATTTTACTTGATCTAAGCTTGGATCCGCCGGACACTGTGGGCTAAGTTTGGTGACCTACAAAACTTGGCTGTGTTCATTCAAGAAAAGAATTGTACGCAATTCAAACGGACATACAAGGAGAAAAAAGTTTTAATTCACGATTTTACATTATCAAAAATAATACCTCCATGCTTTCACGGAAACAGAATAGATTTTTTACCAATATTAAAAGGAACCAATAGTAGTTACTCACTCACTCACCAGCCTCGATCATGACGCGCTGTCGAACTGCCGCGACGATTAAATCTCAACAAACAATTTGTTAAGTCGCTACAGTTTGTGTTTATATTCATTAGGATAACATGAAGCAATAATCTGATGGCTCAAGCCTTTGATGGTATTTATTCCACTTTGATTTTAGATTGAACAGAACAACAAACAATTTTATTAAAAGGTTCTGCTAACGATTACTTTGAGGACTTTGTGTTTCAATAACTCTGATTAGTCGAGTGTAGTCGCGGTTTATATGGATTGGTATTTGGTTTTGTAACTATAGTTGTAACTTTAAGGACGTTCTCTATATTATTTTAATAATGAAACATACAGCTGATTTTACGCAATAACTGCTGAACCAAAGTCGACGTTTTGTGTGATCAAATTTTAGCTATTTTAGGTAAAAAAAAAAGATTCAAAGCAGTCAAAAAGGTAACGGACATAAAAAATACTTTCATTACGTCCATTTGAGAACGTCCTCCTTTTTGATCCTCGTTCAAAATAGTAGATTATCAAAGTTCTAAATATCTAACTCTCCTTCTGGTCAATCTATTTCCATTCTATGTTCAGGATGACGTTTACCCGACGAAATCCTGCCCATATAATGGAGTAACGAGAAGTTATCACCACTTTCATTCACTTTTGTATTGAAATTTCATAACCACTTTAGAATGTTGGTTTTTTCCCTTTCTTCCTTCACCCATGGTCATACATGGAACATAGGTTAGATTGAGAACTTCCTTTTTGAAGTTGTTTGTAAAACCATTAAGCCAAACTAGGTGTTTTTTTTTTAATAAAAAAATATATTTTATTTAAAAAAAAGCGTGGGATGCTTTTCAAGATATTATCGAAATGATAATCACTCTACTCATATCTGTCAATAAAATATCTATAACCATTGACACCATGCACCCCACGCTTTTTTTTTAATATTTATTTTTATTTTTATTCACACTGTTATTAATCTATATTAATTGAAATTTTTAACACTATTTTCTTAATTTAAATTCATTTAAATTTATTTTCTATTTTTTAGTTCGTTTTTCTATAAACGCGTTTTTTAGTTTTTTTAAACTATTATAGTCGTTTGGAAAGCCACATTGATCCTGTAGCAGAGAAGATACAATCGATGTAGAAGATACAAACGAAAGCTTCCACACAGTTCTTGGTATGAAATAAATAGTTAGTACACATTAACTAAACCCTTTGGAATGATACCCAGTAATAACATGCTCTGAGTCTTCAGGGGCTATTCCGCTCACGATAGCATTTACATTTAACGGTAAAGTACTTTAATCTGCAGATATAATAATTCTTCCTAATATTATAAATGTGAAAGTTACTCTGTCTGTCTGTTACGCTTTCACATCTAAACCACTGAACTGATTTTAATGAAATTTCGTACAGAGATTGACCTTGAGAAAGAAAATAGGATAGTTTTTATCCCGAACTTTTAAAGAGTTCTCTTGGAAACGCGATATAAACGACCTCGACGCGGGCGAAGACGCGGGCGAAAAGCTAGTTTGTAATATTAATACAAGCAGAAGTATCATTTTCTTCTGATTTAACCTTTCATGATCGCTGTTTGCTTTTTCGTTTTTCATACAGGATTTTTTTTAATGGTCTAGTTTTTCAGCAGGTTTAGTTTAACATTTGAGTTTGAATCTTTCTCAGGGCAGAGAATGGGTTTTTCAGGTAGGCTCGGTGCTTTTTTTTCTAATTAAAAATATCGCTACTGCGAAACTACTGCTACAGGTGTGAAAAGTTATACTACATAAGTTTAATTAAAGTGTGTCAATTTTCATTTGATGTTATTAAAGTTACGTACTTTGGCACAGTTAAAACCAAATTATTATACAACCTTTTCAGTATTCATCTTTTTAGAAAAGTTCATACATAAAACTCATCATATATACAAAAAAAAACGTACCTCCAATTCTGACTTAGTCGAGTCGATACATCTTGGTTCCATCCCACATAAGCTTCAATATGATCGACAGAAACAGTTAACCTGAGGACTTTACGAGGTAACCTAGAAGGCCACAATTTGGGGACCTCAAGCCGACACTAAGGGTCCCAATTCAATAAACTTGTCAATAACTTATATAAAATAACGCCTTCGTGTTGACCCTATCCGATGTACTTCGGGACACATAAATGTGTCAGTGAGTTTTATTTACAGACTGGTGACGTCACGGCTTGACAGATATTCAGTTGTGTGCGTTGGGTTAGTTTGATTTTATGGTTTTAATATAATTTATAATAATACTTTTTATATAATATGTAATATTTTTTTGTCTAACTTTGGATTTGATGGTTTGCATAAATAGTGATAAAGCTCTATATTAAGTCATAGTATTGTATTGTCACGAAATATGCGTCGAAATGTCAGTTCATTTAGAAACAGCTAAGTGGATCAAAATCAACTAGCAAAATGTGATTACAGAGCGACAGACAAACAACGGAACAGGTGTAAGTAAAAATGTATAAAAACTACTTACCATGTGTTTTTTCTTTGAGATACAACATTGAACATCTATACTAATATATAAAGCTGAAGAGTTTGTTTGTTTGAACGCGCTAATCTCAGGAAATACTGGTTCAAATTGATAAAATATTTTTTTGTTGAATAGACCTTTCATCGAGGAAGGTTTTATATACCATTACGCTGTGACTAATAAGAGCGAAGATACAATGGAAAATGTGGAAAAAACAGGGCAGTTATGATTTATCATAACTTATATCTTCCAAACACGCGGACGAAGACGTGGGCAACATTTAGTCAAAAATATTCTTCAAAAGCTCATTTATTTTGCAAAGCTATGTAACAACCTAGTAACGCTAAATAAGACCTAAATAAAGCCCTAAAACATGAAAATTTACAAAAATAAAACTAGTATTTGGTACTCAGAAAGTTCAACGAATATGTTAATCTACCAAAAAGCTTAAACTAGTGTTAGTCATCCATGTGTAAAATAAAAGTACCTTGTTTCGAAATATGCGAACGTTTTTAAAGAAATCTTTTTGCTTATATACGAGAATAACAGTTAAGTCTCCTATGGGAATAAGGTCTTATGAATATTAAAATACGATGTCATGCAAATGGGTCTAGAGCACAGTTCGTGTGTTTTTGAAAAACGTGGACATGTACCAAGGACGATCGCTTACACGTTCTTTATTTTGCATGTATTTTGAAATTTATAGATATTTTCGATAGCCTTAACGAGTTATTGGTTTACTACTTTATTATTGCTTTTAATTACTTTTGTCATGCGGCTTCATAATTGTTTATTTATTAATCGTTACTTGGTTATTTCCGCACGTAGACACCATTTATTTATTGTGCGTAGGATTTGGGTGGCTTTTAGTCCAGTCATTTCACTGACAGAAGTGAAAAACTCTTCTGGGGGATTTAAGACACTTTATCGTATGGCCTGCTGGTTTGTGACTCAACTGGAGACCTTAATCATGAGCTGACGTGGTGATAGGATCGCAGGTGGGTGTTTAGCATAGTACTCACTACAAGGCAAGATATTTTTGCTTCAAATTTTCACGATCTAGGATATGACAAAAATGTTTGTATAAAATTAATTATTAGGTACAAGACTTACAATAATATTATTATCTCTTTTGTGCGTACTCTCCTCTCCACATTAAATTTAACACATAAACTTAATAATTATAACCATTTTGAATACACACACAGACCCGCACAATTACACATATCAGATTGCCCTTATGAGCATCAAACCAAGTTATAGCCAACAGCAGTAATAGACCATCAAACTTAATCATTCCAATGGTGATCTTTCTAATTAGTTTACACCATACAAGTAACTTGATGAGGTCATAATAGTGTCGTCAACTCGATTCAAACAATCCTATTTGAACTGTTAAATTATTCATTAGTCGATCACTTTCGAAGAGCAACTTTAGTCGATCGATTCAGCTTATTGGGAACTGTTCGGAGTTAACTCTTTGGCCTGAAGTGTAAATTTGACTGTAATAACTATGAGTTCAGGGTTGTCAGTTTTTCTTGCCGTGATATTTTTTTTTTAATTTACAGTCAAGTTCCAAATAGGGGAGAGTATTTCCTAGTTATAGAATGGCAAACTCCGAACAACACAACCGGTCAAATGCGAGTTGGTTAAGCGACACGAGGACATACAAAAAAGATAAATAAATTATTCATAAGAAAATGGCTAAAAGATTTTAATTTTATCATTTGTCATAGCTACAAAACTACATCTTCTATGAAAATTTTAACTGTCTAGCTATGGGATCCAGGAAATTTTGCAGGCTTACAGGCGGCACTCTTCGTAATAAATTTATTTAGTTTTACCCTTAGAAAACCTAAAGAAGAGTGCCAAAATTGTAGGATTGTGTGGTTACTTATAAAGCATGATAGTCAAAATAATACCAACGTGATAAGAATTTAGTAAATAAATATTTCCAGATCTTTCCATTATTATCCAAAAATATTATAAACCTTTACAACTGTAATACGATATGTAAAGGTATGGCAATGTCAATGTTTGTTGTGACTAATCTTGTAAAAATAGTCTTTCAGATACGTTAAGATAAAATAAAAATTATTATTACAATAAACTGCTTTTCTTAGTACTGTTAATGTGAAAATCACTCCAAAGAAAATGTTCTTTCCTACAAGAATGCTAGAAAAATGCTCCAAATCTAATAAAATATCTTTTTCGAAGCTGCAATAAAAAAAGTAATAAACAATTTAAAAATTGGAACTATCCATCCTAAAAACTGCTAAACCGATTTTGAATCAACTTTCTCCTTTTATTACTTACCCTTTACAGCTTATAGTGAAAAAATCTTTTTGTACTTTTATTACTTAGTGCTTTCGCGCGTAAAAGTATTTCTTTCTGCAAGACTGTAAAATTTCACAATTTACAATTCATAAAACTACCTTCCTATATCAAACATTGATCAGATCAAGAAGCATATTCATTGAAATGAAACTACTTTTACGGATTTTATCGCGGTTTAATTTTTGATTTTAGTTCCCGACGTTTCGAAACCTTTGCAGGTATCATGGTCACGGGCAGACTGAGATGGTGTTCGTCTTGACAGAAGATGTTGCTCATTCTACCTTCATATTTTTAATTAATTCTAATCATATTAATACTAAATGAGTAACAAGTGCTATTATTTACAGCCCCCCCTGTTCTCACTATACTATTTTTTAAGTCTTATTTATTTGCCAATACTAAGTATAATTTATTGAGTCTTACACGTTGTATAAAGCAATCATGACATACAAAAACACTTATCTCCGTCCTTCGTCTGTAATCTCTAAAGTACCTAAAAATTAATAAGCAAGCTTATAAGATAACAAAATCTTTGTCAAGAAGGTAAATATTAAAATTTAAAGCTCATCCAATTTCCTCGTTGACTGTACTTAAGGAGGTTGGAATTTCATTTTTTCATGAAACGGTTACGTTCGATGGAAAGAAAATTTACTGTATCTTAGTGAAAATGCCAGCTATCGTACGATATTGTTAAGAGGCTAGATCAAGAGCCTGCTATGTTAACGCTTCACCTTTTTCAGTAAGCATTCGCAGTATCTCAAGCCAGTTTTATGAAGATAATTTTCTTTTATGTCTTAAGACTAGCTGTTGCCCGCGACTTCGTCTGTGGTTATATGATAATATAAGTTAGGAATTTTTGAACGGAAGCCCTCGAAGATGAATAATTTTCCCTTTTTTTCCACATTTTCTATAGTATCTTCACTTCTATTAGTCGCAGCCTGATGGTATATAGCCTAAAACCTTTCTCGATGAATGGTCTATTCAACACAAAAGGAATTTTTCAATTTGAACCAGTAGTTCCTGAGATTAGCGCGTTCAAATAAACAAACTCTTCAGCTTTATATATTAGTATAGAAGTATAGATTTTTATAAAGGTAAGTTTTACTGTTGTTCTATTTTTCATTTGATGATGAGAGTACTCTTTAGTTAAATATTGAATTATTTTGATGTATTTTTGACCTGATTGTTTTCGTGTGTAGGTGTAGTGTGGGAGTAGGTTATTGTGATATTTATTTTTAGGCAGATAACTTGCTCTTTTAAGTAATTATGTTTGATCTAATTTGTTAACAGGGTTTTGTGCCACGTGTTTTGACTGATTTATAATGTATCTTTGGATACCCGAGTGATATAGTTACTAATACTGGTCAACACACCAAACTAGTTGAAATATGTGACGCGGGTTTGATTCCCGCGTATATGTAATCCATTAATGATCGTGGTGTTGAAGTTTCTAGAACAAGAGGATTAAATTCTGTTGGTATGAAAATAGATTTATTTTTTTATTTTATTTACTGAAAAAAAAATACTATTACCATGGAACATATCCAAAATACATTTATTTTTCGTTTAACTATAAATGCTTACTCCTCAGAAACAATTGATATTTCACAAAACATTTTTTTATTGCACCGAGAAATAAACATGAAAACTGAACATCTCTACCAAAGCGTAAGTATGCTCCTTAATCTAAAAACATTCAAAAATTTCAATCCTACGAAATACATCACAACATCAAAGTTCAGCTATAACCTTGAATCCAAATTGCTACAGCACAGCCATTACCCGGCAAAACAATTGCCGACCGAAAATCAAAATCCATATTTCCCTTCCACCCGATCGCACCATGGTACGTTCCCATAAAACCGTTTTACGGCCTCCTATCCTGCGTAGTAGGACAATTTGCTAGTTCATCCCTTAGAACGATAGCATTATTAAACTTCAATAAATCGATGGGCTTTTCCAGATTGCAATTTACGACGTTGAGATAGTGTGGCGACTGCTGAAGAAACTTTTATGTTGTGGAACCCTCGAGTGTCGTTTGCCTTTTTAGTACAACCCTGAACGCAAAACCGTATAACGCATTTCGAATATCAACCTTAAGTTTTAGATTATAAGGTTGTGTATGTGGAAGTAGTGGTCAATGTAAGGTGGACTGTACAAGGTTTGGACTGCTTTTATGTGGCTTAGGAGTTTTGAGTTGGAAATATTAGGTGTGAGATATGACGACAATATGGTGGTCCTTTCTGTCCAGAAACTTGCTATGAATTATAAATTTCTGTGGGTTTTTGCTCCTTGTCTTGGGGATTTCATGTTTGAGGTTGATTTATTTTATTCGCTTGTCTTAAGTATTTAAGAGAGTAGATAAAATGTGAAATGCTTGATATGACTATGATACAGTCGCATACTGGGTGACAAAATGCTTAGTTCTATAAAAAACCGGTCAAGTACGGGTCAGTCTTGCGACACTAAAGGGTTCCGTAGGAATCGGGAAAAGGGATTCTGTTGAAACACACTTAAGTAAATAATTTTAATAGAAAACTGTTCATTTATCAATAGGTGCATCTACCATTGCTTACCAAGACTTTAATTATTTGTTATTACAGGTGGCCAGAAAAAAAATATCACCTGTGAATGTTTAGCTGTTATTGAGATATAACCTGGTGACAGACGGACGGGCAGAGCATTCTTTCTTTAAGGTAGTGAACCCTTCGAGACAAACCAAAAATTATGCTCTAAGTGGAAAAAAGTATGCACATGCAGCCAATATCTATATAACATGTTTTTAAATACTAAAAAAGGTTGTATTATGAAATTTTTCATGACATGAAATAAGAACCCCGACCTCACCCCTCGAGGTAGAAAGCATAAACATTACCAAAATACCAACAAAGCAATGGCATTGTTAATATCAATAACCTTATAATTATACCGACATATCCATGCATCGACAATAAATATTATGTATCGGAGCGCTGTAAGCAACTCGATACCAACATCCGAGTAAAGCTCTCGATTTATTGCGAGAATCGAATAATTGATTCGTATCGATACAACGGGGATGAATAAATCACCAATTCTGATGCCCCGGGATTTGTATGACGTAGTTTGATCAGAATATAATAGAATTAAATATGTCACAGATATATTTTTTTTCATACATTTGTAATTTTACCTTTGGTGTACGTGTGGAATTTTTTTAGGGTAACGTACCGAAAGGGTAAGACGGAATCCTAGTGTCAGTGATATAAGTTCGTCCGTCTGTCAGCAATCTATATCTCAAAAGGTAGGTAAGTTGAAAGAGTGACAAGTTATCGATAAAATTTAGGAGGGATCTTTTTTTTTGAAAATTTGAACTTCTTTGCATATTTTTACGGAACCCTTGCCGTATCGCAAGTCCGAGTCGCACTTGACCAGTTTTCACATTTCCTGTTTTACTGGACTAAAGTTGGTTCAACATTTTCATATTACGCCCATTACTTCTTAGTCAGCATCGATGGCCGATGTTATTAAGTATCAAATAACTTCTAAGTCAAAATATCAATTACGGGATCTCATCTGGCCACCATTGGTAGGAGACCTTCGCTACTACCCCAGTGTTAAGTTACGTTTTAAGTGCAATAACTTATGAACCCTCATCCCTTATAATAGGGTCTCTTATCATTTGATAACTGATACTTCTGCTAATTGTTTCAACGTGTTACAAATGGAAGTGTTTACCGAAATGTAAGTGACGAGATTTTGTTGAGTTTTACCTCGAAAACTGATGATTCGATTGCGATAAATAGTTCTGTAAAAAGCTGTGTGGTTGCCATTATAACTTTCGTGAGGCGGATGCATAATTATTTATTTAAGAACGGTGGTCCTTTAGCTTTCCTTGTTAGGTTATTATAAGGGCTCTCTACCCAAAATGTAAAACTATTCGTCTTTCTGAGGTCACAAGGCTGTATTGTAGCAAGAAATGTTATAGATGGAGGCAGTTGTAATATTCCCAGACTACGCATTTTTAAAGAAGCTGTGAAAACTACGATACTATGGTTTCCGACTGAAGCTCTTGACTGCACTTTTCAAATTATCACTTCATCACGCTTTCCTCCATTTTACAATTTTCAGTTACCACTTAAGGTAGCATCCCACACACGTAGCCCAGCAACATTTTATGTTCTCCATATAAAATCCGGAATACTTCTGCAGTATAACTACACCAACCTCCACCTCATTCTCAGTACGTTTATTACCCAAGTTATTTACACCCGAAGTTGGTCTATTGCCTCCTTAAGCAGTATTACGGCCACGGAACAAACCGCGATATTAACTTACTTTATGTACGGCTTAACCCATCCAATCATACATAGCCGTCCCGTGGGCCAACAATTCAATTTTATTTGTGCCATTCACGTGAGGCCTATGTAGGCGGGGTTCACACTGGAGGTTATTTAGCGTTTTTGGTGGAGTGGAAATTGTTGGATTTGCCTTTGTAGTATGGGGATTCAAATTGTGCTTGGATTAGGATGTAGATGTTAGTAGAAAATTGTTGATGGGATTTTTTGGGGGTATTTGTAGCTCGCTGTTGGCTAACCTTTAATCATTTTAAAACAATTTTGATTTGTTCAAAACTGATTCATCGAACTTAGTATTTAATTCTCGATCGAGAATGATAATCACTTAATCAATCATGATAACAATGGTTTACTAAGCTGTATTTATCGTTATCACCCGACTAGTGGCGCAAACAGGCGCTGAATGAACTCCGGTTTGGTCCAAAAATAGTCGAGCGATGCCATTAAAAACTCTTGGGTAAACCGTTCTTAAACAATGTATCCACTACACAATTAACAGGTAAAAATAGTTCAGAAAAAAACCGAATACCACCATTTACAATATTAAATCTAAATCAAATCGGTTCTCTGTATCGTTGCAATGCTAGAACGTCTTCCAGGAGCGCAACGTTTTCTTTGAATGCATCCTTAATTTATTGTGAGTTTCACATCGAACGCTGAAATTCGATGCACTCGGAAAATGTACTGAATAAAGTCAGTGCTCCTAAATTTTCTTTTCATTGTAGTGTACAATGTGTTACAATAAAATAGCTTCTGTATTTACTGGTGAGACCTACTGCAGTTTACTGACCTATTTTGTTTTTTGCTTACTTTATCGAATTTTAGGTTAGTCAAAAAGTGTCGAAATGTAATATGGGGTAAAAAGGCAAAACGTTTCCAGTAAATTAGGTACCTATTGCCTCTTTTTTTAATTTGGTAGTTTTGTAATTTAATACTTATGTATTTCGATTGCAAGAAAATACACTTAGTAGGTACATATGTATAAGTATAATAAATTAAGCCTTAGATAGAATTTGATCTGGTGTATGGCGTAAATACCACTAGTGTTCATATTATTTCGACTAATTCATAATTCAAAATATGGCCGTCTGACATATATGCTATACAAAATCTGTCAAAACATATTCGTCAGATAAAAGTTATCTGGCGATTGAAAAATCGGCCCTAAGTTAGTTACGTAACGTTATATTAAGTGAGTTTTAATCCTGGCTCAAGAGAATAATCTGGCTAGGTCTCTCCAGGACTCAAGTTTATATATTTAATTTTGTACAGTCAAGCACATAATAAAGAACTTCGACTAAAGGTGGAAAAATATATCCACTTCCATGATTGTAAACACAGCCTTATCCAATTCAAAGGTCAAAGGTCAAGTGCGTAATCAAACGAATGTATAAAAATCGTAACTTTATTTAATAATCCAACCTTTATTATAATCACATAATTCACATAGTTTTCTCTTATGCTATAGTTCGGAGATTGTCGTCTTGAAAGCGTTTTTTAAAACATTTTTTTATTTTATGTACAAGTGCTTACTTAATTTTACTTTGACTTTTTATATTATAAACTTAATTAATAAGTTGTAACTTAATTAGTGTTAGACGTAACTTAAAATAAGTGTTAAAGCCATATTATTAGTGAAAATGTTATTTATTAGCTTCTTTATAATTAACTTACAATATAAAAAAAAAACTCGATAAAATACTATGTATAAAAATGCAAAATTATTTTGAAAGAAATAACTGCCAGTATAAACACGAAAAATAAATTCATTAGAAGTCTTGTATATAACACTACATCCAAAGAGCGCAAACAAAGTCGGGGGTGAGAGCTAGTACAGAGGTAATATAATAGTTTTATCATCATTCATACTTTGTTGAGAAGTCTTTAACAGAACTCTTCCCGTATTTAAAAGAAGTCTTAAAGAAAACACATAAAGAATAGCATTAAAGGCAGCCTTTTTTTTATTTACACTTCCATGCATTGCCGACAGAGATTTCTCTATTAATAACTATAGGATCGTAACATGCTTAGAGCAAACTTAGAAACTTATATTTCCTCACAAAAAGTAAACTCTCAGCAAAATGAACAGAATAGCAAAATACAACAGTCCAATAAAATAAAACTTGTTGAAACAATCGTAACTCCCGTTTGTAAACAACTTAAATTCGTCGTAATACCAAAATTGAAATATTTTACATAGCCACCATGGTTACTGAAATCAATTTCAATTTCTGAAACGATTTATTTTCGTGTTTTTCGCCAAACAATTTTAATATTTACGAGTTACTCGCGAAACATTTAAAACGAATTGATTGTTGCATTTAACGAATTGCAAAGAGTTTTGTGCATATTAAGCTATTCAAAAATGTGATATGCATTTGTGGAAATAATTGATTACATCATATATTTATTGTGTGATATGTCAGGGTAGATATGTGATGAGTGGTGGGTAGCTCACCGCCCGACAAGGATCATCCCGTGCCGAACGAAAGAGACTACAGCAAGCTGAGGAGCCCATTAGGGCTGACTCCTGCCAGGGCAGCGGGATTGTCCGAAAGGGTTACCATGGCCTTGGTACACGAAGGCTTGGGTAGGTTTTAGTCAGTAAAAGTATGAAAATCCACTCCGCTCAACCCAAAGCACTATCATTTGTTCTGTCTCTGGGTGTAATTTAACTATAAAATGTTTGTATATTTGTTCTAGTACTCATAATACAAGCTTAGCTTCGTTTGAGGCTAGAGAAAAAATGACAATAATGTAATTAATTTAAATTACATCGAAGCTAAACCATCTGATGCAGCTTAAAATAAAAACACACAAATAAAAAACGCCTTCACGATTAAATCTCGAGAAATTTACAAATATTAAGTTGATATGGAAGAGTTTTTCTATAAATTCTATATTATCTTAAATATATTTAATTGTTGGCATTCTTTGGAATTTACAATTATAGTCTTTGGAACAATATTTACAGATCGCACTGAGCTTCCTCCGTATGCTATCTCACCGGCATCTGTAACAATACATCAACATATGTAAAAAAAAATATAAAGTTATTATTTCTACAACCTCCTTTTAAATTACTGTTGAAATAGTGTGAGCGGGACAGCGCGCTACACGGAGTAGTGAGCTTTCTCTATTCCGCAACTTCAACAGTAGTCTTTAAGTTATGGTAGCAGGCCTCGCATGAAGCGCTCAGTACAGTCATGAATAAAAGGTTGTTAAAGTAAGCCAATTTAGAAAGAACCTGCTTTCTCAGTGAAGGAATTGGTGTAAAGTATGTTTATTAATAAATACCGAAAATAATAACAATAAAAAGAAATCGACACGTGTTGTCTAAACACACAGCACAATAATTTGTTACACAAAAAAAAAATACATAAGTCCCAATATAAAAATAGCTGAGCAAAAATAGATCCAATTTCTATGGAACCAAGTGTCAACTATTTAACGTTGATTTAAAGAAGAATCATCAAAATCGTTTCACGCAGCAACGATTTGCGTGAACAAAAAAAGAAAAATACAGACGAATTAATAACCCCCTTGTTTTTGAAGTCTATTTATTAAGGTTTAAGAGTCACATTCCACTGACAGACAAAAATACAAAAGTTTAGTAATAGGGTACCGTAAGCCTCTTGTTACGTACCCCAAAAAAATGGTTTCCGAGAAATGCAGTAGATTTTTTATCAAGCCACCCTAGTTCCCATTGAAAAGGAGAAAAAATTCTGCTAGTTTCAGTCGGTAACAAGTAAACCGGCTGTCCTCTTTAACTGTCAGATGAAATTCGTGACGAATATTGCAAAGAAAGTTATTTATTTATTTAATTATCACACTCATCTACCATTACAGGTTACTTAACCTAATGCGGTAGCTAGGACTAAACAAAGTATTTATGTGAACTAGGGTTTCAAAGATCGAATTATTATGCACATAGTTGCCGCTCTAAATTCCAGCAACTGTTATAATATGTAATTTTCTGATAATTCTGATATGCATAGGCAATAAGTTAGCCTGAAACACATACCCATCATTGCTCCTCCTGGAAGTTGTAATAACCAATCTTTTTTCTGCAATGGTATAGTACATAATACTGATGCAAAATAATATGTATGTACATATTGATTTGATGTGCGACGATAGGTATCTAATCATTATCTAACAGTTATTGCGACTGGACTTCTCATGAACCAGAGCAATTATACACTATGCTTGTAAAAGAATGAAACAATAGATTAATGGAG
Organism: Trichoplusia ni; assembly: GCF_003590095.1. NCBI lineage: Eukaryota > Metazoa > Arthropoda > Insecta > Lepidoptera > Noctuidae > Trichoplusia > Trichoplusia ni. Next base: position 4,398 of record NW_020799754.1, on the reverse strand, counting down.
TTCACGAATAGCGGAGTTGTTGAGGTCGTCACGACAGAACCAACGTGTGGCGGCTTCGATCCCCGTGTAGGACTCGTTTTTTGTTCGCTATGGACTGATAAACGGCTTAACCTATTTTAATAATATTTTGTGAACCCTAATAGTTTGATCCAATTTGAATGATAAGATGGCACATATCTCAATTTACAATCGCGTTTTTGTTTTACTGAATTTTTTCAAAGGCCCCCAAATTCTTAGGATCAGCTAGTATAAATACAAATTCTACAAAGTAACAGAGTGCAATCATTTAAGTGTCAATAAAATTTCATAAAGTTTAACATTATACATTTACAAACAGCTTCGAACAGATTTGGGTCGAATTAAATGAGAAAATTCTTCGAAACTTTTGTGATACGAAAACATTTTAATTAAATTTTAATGAAAGGGTATCAATTCATTTAATAATTGTATCGAAGTTGTTTAAGATTAACAATGTGCAATGAAAATTAATTTTGTACCTGTACCTCAAGCAAAAATGGGAAAGTTGTGGAAATGAGATGGGAAACCAAAGCTTCATATAAGGGTCTCACTCACTTGATCAATTTATATTTTATGTATTTACATCGACGCGACTTCGATTAGCGACATCTCATGATTAAGGAATCCAGTTAGGTCCGAAACTAGTCGGAAAATACAGGTAATTGCGCGTAGGTAAAACTTCATTTAACTCATAATAAACTAACTACCTCACGAAAAATCTAATGAGATTGTTTTTGTCATTTTTACCAAAGTCTCTTTTGCGACTTCATTACAATCTATTTGTCTCTCCATTCCACTTGACAAGACAAAAGACAAGATGACTTCTTAACACTCTAATTTTGATTCAGTGCCATTCTTGAATATAAACGTACGAATTCATAGTGAGTTATTAAAATATAGTTCCATACATCGACTGACTTTCAAATTATTGAAGCATACTGATCCGAGTCCATTTCCCTGAAGAATTGATTCTTAATTCAGTCCAGTCTTTCTGGGATTAAATCTTTTACAAAGAACTATCCAATGCAAAGTATTCGCGGATGACAGAACCATTTGATAACTTAGGTGATCATGTAAATTATGTAAATCCTACATTTCAATGGAGTACTCGTTGGGGATAGTATCGGCTATTTGTCTGGTTGGACCAAGATATGATACGGATTATTGAGATAGAGAAGGGAATATTGCAATATGCGAAGTTGAATACACGTTTTCAACCATCCAAATAGCCTTATTGACCTTGGTTCTTAGTATTTAAACTTGGTTCGTTTGAGTTCTGACCGATAGCGGACGTATCGTGATGTAATATGCTCTTCAAGTATTCTTATTTCATATGGAATATGGAACCATATATCGTTTTTTGAAGAAAAAGGAGAGCTTTAACGCTATTCTGATCTACAAGAAATGCATGTATCGCTATTTCAAACAACTCTTCAGGGAGTCCGTTTTTCAATCAGGTAGTAGATTGTTATAACAATAGATATAAGAAATATTAAAACCCCAAAGTAAGTCATTTTTCTAATGAATCCATTTCTTACCTCTGACGTTCAGTTTAATCTTGGTTATTCGATGACATACTCAAAATTCTTAAATTAATTGTAAAACATCTTCTTCTCCTTTCTTTTCTTTTGTATTATACTTAATTCTCTTGTTTTTCCTTTTTATTTAATTTATTGCAATTGGCCAATGCTGTTTTTTGCCTTTACCTGAAAACGTCAAAGTATACTCCTTACCATTTCATCAGCAGCCGGCGGTGGGCTGTAGGCGGACTTGTGGGGCTCGCTGCTCGCCTCCCTGATGCTGTACGTCTTACTGTCACTGGACTCCAGCACGACGCGGGGAGGTTCGTTATCTGCACATCAAGATAATAATAGACTAATAATAGACAAACAGTAAAGGTACACATTGTGGTAAACCTTCTTTTCGGACGGGATACCTTGGCTAAGCTATAACCGCATAAGTGAATCGATCACAGCTTAAGCTACGCTTGACGCGGTTGGTCCATAGACCGGTGACCATCTTTGTCATAACGAGTTCCTCCGTGTTTCGGAACATCTACATCTGTGACAGTCGTGACAAGGTCATTACAATTGACTCTTCCCGCTTTGGGTTGAGTGGAAGGGAGTTTCAAACCACCCATATTGTTCCTTCTTTTACCCTTTGTGCACCAGAGCTCGCGGCTCTAGCAAAGAATAGGTTGTTCCGAGACAAATGGCTTTAAAAAATTAAATGTGTTAGTATTATGGTCACAAAACTGTGTGGTGCTGAAACGGAATTCAATTTATTAATATAATTATATTACTATTAATAAATTCTTGTAATATAGTATTGAACTCCTCCGAAACGGTTTGACCGGTTCTCATGAAATTTGCTGCTACATCTATTTTTCATAACCCATTTGTAATTTATTCGCTAGAACTCATTATAACGCACATAAAAAAACTTTTCATACATATGTTATCCTGGCCTGGTAACTTCAACTCAACTCTTTAAATGACAGTTGAAGATCTCTAATTATAAAAAAAACGAGGTCTTGTACACAAAGAGATACATTTTCTCCTCTATTTTTCAACAAGTTTTACAAAATGAACAGCATATTATCTCATTTCCTGCAACTCCATTATTTGTCTAAGCAACAGCCTTACATTTAATTAAACTACAAACTGATCCTTTATTAAAATTAAAAATATTACAGAGGTATTCTTGCTATTGAAAAGTGAGCTTAACGTACCAGCTTTAGGGTTGAGAATGTCAGGTTTGGTTTCGAGTTTCTCCGAAGGGTAAGCGATTAGGAACCTCCTTCCTTGAGCGTCTACTTGCACTACGCTTTGCGATGGCCGTTTACTGGTCGAAGTTGTTTCAGATCGCCTGTGGGAACAAAAACTTAGGTTATTCTTGAGCATCCTAATTTAAAACTTAACTTTAATCGCATAAAGTACAATTTTGAATGTATTTAGGAAAATGTTGAATTTTATTAAATACCCGGTGTTTTAAATGCCCCTTCTGTACCTATTAGAAAAAAAAAATCAATAATTAACAAAATATGCATAAAAATGGTGGGACGACTTGTAGCCGTGCCAGTGTGATTGATGTACTCAAAGTCTTAAGTCTAACTAGCACTTGACAACTTTCATAACCGACTTACTAAAGCTATATTTTCAACAAAATTAAATTTTCTTCTCACACATTACCTACTCATACCGCATTTTTACATCAACCTAAGTGACGGTAAAATATCTACGAAATATATTAATTTCACTTTGTTAATTACCAAAAAGCGATTAACAATTAGTTACTCAGAAAACAGAGAGGTTACTACCGCCAATTCTTAAAGTCATATTTTAACGGCTGCGAAAGCGAGATAGAGCAATACACGGCATAGACCGGTATCTCTTTCACACATCCCCAATGACGTTATGGTACAACAAGATTCAAAACAAATAGGATTTAATTCAATTAATAAACAACGCAATTGTAAATCATTGATGTTTGGTTTATCAACGGAATGTATAATTAGTATTCATGTAAGGAAGCCATACAATGTATGAGAACCATACAAATGATCTGGAAACAAACAATAACAATATCTAATAGTGCGTACTACTGTGTTTTGTTTCCCGTTTAGATTTACAATTAACTAGCTGTTGCCCGCGACTTCGTCCCCGTGGGCAGAAGATATAAGTTATGATTTATACCTGCCCTGTTTTTTTCACATTTTCCATTGTACACATAAAATTTCACATTGTATCTTCGCTCCTATTAGTCGCGGCGTGATGGTTTATAGCCTAAAGCCTGTCTCCATGAATGGTCTATTCAACACAAAAAAAAAATCAATTTGGACCAGTAGTTCCCGAGATTAGCGCGTTCAAACAAACAAATTCTTCAGCTTTATATATTAGTATAGATATAAGTATAATTTATAATATTTAAAAACGACGTATAATCTGGCTGTTGCCCGTGACTCCGTCCGAGTGGACTTCTGTTTACAACGCGCGATTGTGCCCATTTCTGTTTAAATGCCGGGATAAAATTAAGAATTGACCCCTGTCCCCCTAAAAGCTTTGACTCCCATTACACTCCTTACGACCCTTTTTTCAGTTAAAAAAGAAGCTTATGTCCGTTCTTTGGCTACAGACTATTAACCGCATCATATTTGTACCTATCAATGACAGGACAGACAAAAGATGGCAGAGACTGGCATGAATACGCCTACGGGATGCTATAATATAGTATTCCACAACTTTCATACAAAGCAAGCTCTCAAACTAAGCAAAGCTTGAATTATGATAATCTTACTTATACATTTCTAAATACCTACATACATTAAGCTGTTAAACTAACGGTCGCCCGCGGCTAGACCCGCGTGGAATATCGCAGTAA
>NW_020799753.1:0-69023 GCF_003590095.1 Trichoplusia ni | reverse complement strand
CCTGCAATTACTGTCCGGAGCGGACAGGAGCCGGACGAGAGCCGGACGGGGTCGGACGGGGGCCGGACTTAACTCAATCTGGCCACATAAACAGATTACTACGTACAAAGTCAACTTTATCTAGGTAGCACGCTTGAAGAAATGACGGTGAACGGTCTTCCGATGTAGCGGGGATTTTTTTAATGTATTTGAATTTTATTTTATATACCTACTTACTAAATTTATTTAGTGCGTTTTATTTTATGTAATTTGATTTACTGTATGAACTGGCTGGAAACAGGGAGGCTTTTCTTGCATAAAAGCGTTCTGAGAGCAATATTTGATAAGTTAGAATCGTTTTAGTTATTTGAATTTAAAGGTAGGCTTAATGTGTAAAAGAGTTAAGACAATTTAAATAATTTATTTACTTACTGTATTATAATAATATCAATATTCTTTTTGGATATAATAATATGAAGTATACATACAAAAAGGTCAAAAGTTCAGAGTATATTTTTTTTTGGAAACCAGAAAATATGAAAAATAACCTAGCTTTAGCGTTCATAATTATCACTAGTTAATAAAGTAATGACAGGGAGACAAACAACATCTTGTAGTTTCGACTCTACATTATTATTTATTAACTCTACTAGCACATAATCTTGCTTAGCATACCTTTAGCAACAAATATCGAAGTTAGTGACCGCAGAACGTTAGCCATTACCTGTCTAGTTATCCCAGAGTTTGGCAAACTAGATTTAATGGACTAGTTCTAGATGAGCAAGCAACAACTTGTGCTTTGAGAAATTTACTCTATTGCATAGATTTAATTTACTGCGAACAACATTGACTTCACAACACAATGGTAGGTAGGTACTATGCGTTAATTAAATAAGTCTATTAAAGTTCTAAAACTACTTACGTGTTAATGAGTTTCTCAAAGGTAGGTTTGTCGAAGTTTATGTATTAATTGCAACATAAGAGCTAATTTTCAAACTTAAGAGAAAGATGTTAAAACGCCTGGAGAAATTATTTGAGCATTGTGTTACAAGAAAGAGTAATAGCTCGAGTCTATAGGTTTTTTGGTAGGAGTGTTATTTATAAAAAAAGTAAATACATACATAGTTTGAGATGGTAGATGTTACCAATGTGGGGGATAGGATTTTGCCCAGAATTATCAAAAACTATATCTTTAATTTTTCTGCTATTACCAATAACAGTGAAGTTATTGGTAATAGTAGTGTAAACCTACTCTTTAATTAATAATTCACATTATCAAAATTCTACAATGGTCATGTACAAATAAAACATCAGAGACAGTGCCGTTTTATCCATAAGGTACTTTAGGCCAGTGCCTAGGGGCCCACTATGACCGGGGGCCCAGCACTCCCGATTAAAAAAAGAAAAAAAAACGGGGTTCGTAAAAATTCCAAAATTGCGTTGCTGTGGTATGAAAAAGGGGGGCCCGAAAAGAACTGTGCCTAGGGGCCCCGACATGGTTAATCCGGCCCTGATCAGAGATCATAATTTTATTTCAAAACACTGAAGCCGAAATCTTCTTTACATTTCGCTTTCGTTATTGAACTAAAATTTGTTGAACTAGGTAACAATTTTTACCCTTGACCGCCCTTCAGCCCAGTCTGGCCTGCCTAAGCTAATATTAAACATTTGCCAGAGTTTATTATAACAATTCAATTTTACGTTTCGATAGTTCAACTCATTTCATTAGATCTACAAAGGTACTTAGAGCCAGTGAAGTGGATGTAAGTATGTTTACGTCAAAGGCGAATTATATTTTTTTTCATTTTGGGTGATTCTTACGTTTATAATTTGTTAAGCTCTTCGTTCTCTTCAGAAAAAATAGCTCTAATATAATAAGGTATTTATCTTAGAACTTAACGATACACAAGTTTCTGATTATTTCTTGAGTTTCGATAAGCAAAATTACGGTTGAATTTTTGAAGTAAAGTAAAGAAACAATGGCATTTCTAAAAACACCTACACGTATCTATAGCATTAAAACTGCAATTCAAAGACAATTCTTGCATTCTTATCATTATAACATTTGTCTTCTAATTTAGACGTCTTAATAGTTGTTTGTGTAGGTATATTCTTCAGTGTTTACACTAAATTTGTGACTAAAACTTGAACATAAATATAACCAAACTCCTAGTAAACAAGACTTAGCAACCCGCATGTGATCAATGAACGGAAACTGTTTGCTATAGCAAATACTGCAGGCGCTTGCACCAGTTAATTTATCTCGTAATTAGTTCTATCTGTGTTTGTAGTTAATTATAGGTACTATGTAGAAGTTAATCAGTGCTGGGTGTCATTAGACTGGCTTAAAATGTGATATATTTGTATAGCGTTCATTAAATTAAACTATTATGGTTCACTATCTTTACGAGAGCTTGAAATACTTAAGTGTTATGGAACACGAGGCAACACATCTGTCGTTATATTGATGAATGGTCCACGAAAAGACCTCAACAACAATCCTTTTCTTTCATTATCAGTTTTAACATTTTCGTTCTAGGCTTTAATAGTTCAAATTATACCGCTCCGTAAAGGAGTAATATATGAAGTATATGAAGACCTCTTCTGTTATTATCAGAGGAATAACTCCGATACGTTTCTCCACTGATATTTTAATTAAAACTACTTCTCTACAATTGCGTTTGACAATTCAATGTAACTCACAGGCAGAAATAAAGCGAGTTTTGGCAAAAATAATTCTCACATAATATTTTTATTTGTGATTCAATCCGTGCTAAATCAGCTAATGAAAACAACCCAATAACTCCATTCACAATAAACATGAGCTTGCCTCTCGATTTCCTGGTAGCCTCTCAAGAGTATTACAACACACTGTTTGCCCTCCCCGTGACGTCACAGAGAAGTCCCGAGGATTTACCTCCCCTCTGGGAGGGATCACACGTTTGCGATGATTTAGTGCAGCCCTCGGTATTCGCCGAATATTCCTTAGATATTATTGTAACTGCTTGCTCTTATTTACGGGGAACGTGTAATGGGATCGGTAAAAAGATTACAACTTGAATGTTAAAGGTAGAATTTATTGAGGTAAGCGCGGTAAGGCTTACCACGTGGTGAACGTAGTTCGTTTATTTTTTTGAATAAGTATTCATTGCAGCTGGTAACCGGCGATTCGTACTTCTATTCATATTTATGTAATGGAACTTATAACGTTTAAAAAAGTTACATTTTCCTGAACATTATCATACCCGCGGAAAATATAACCTTGAATCCATTTTCCAAAATCGTTTGTGAGCACGGTATAGTAAAAAAAAACATGTAAAACGCACTTTTTCATACATTTTATATAGAAAGTATAATATATGTACTATGTATGGAGCTAAATATACACCAAAAAACAACACTCCAGAAATATTCCTACACTCTTTAAAACAAATAAAAAGAAATCATTGCACGGACGCACTCCCGCGCAACGGACGCCCGAAATCGGTCGCAAGCGCATAGGTCAAGTAACACACCTCTCTGTCTAATGCACGAGTCGGAGCGAGACGGGTATAGCACTCTCTAGAATCCAAAAATGCAGTTTGGGCAAGCTCGCAATCGAAGTAATGAGATATTTTGTGCTCTGGACTTTTTTATTGGCCTTTTTGGTGGAACTAATCGCGGACGTGGGATGGAAATAAGTTTCGAATTGAGGTTTAGGTTCTAAGAGACATTGAAGGTGTTCAATTTTATAGTGCAGGGTTATTGCATTCAAATGTCATGGGTTAATAGACCTTATTAATGTATCTCTATATGTCTTCTTCTTTAATTTCTATATTTTTGTACTTAAAGAGTCAAAAAAGAATGGTAACTTTACAAAACTCAATTTTTCAAAAACTCAAGACTTTTTGACTTTTAACTCACATTGACCGACCATTTTCGAGAGTCACAAAAAAAGACAAATATTTGAATACACAAAATAAATGATATATGAACGAAATATGGAAACGGTTCCCTACATTCAACAGTTACAAATATAACATTTGAAAGCGTCCCGTCTATGCAGGATAAGGTAAATCGTTTATTACGAACAATAGTATTAATTAACTGATTGTTTGGCAAGCAGTCGCGCGATCGCAAAACGAGAACGACTGCGTTGCAGAGGCGGATTATAAGTTATTTATTAAACTATTTCATAACAGAATCTAAACCACTTCGAAAAGAGTAGAACTTCAATAAATTTATTAGTTAACTGATTTCAAAAATATACGTTCTTTATGATCTTGTTTGTTTCAAAATATTAGAAAAAAAACTAATGATTCAAGTACATACATAAAACATATTAACAGTTAAGCAGTTACCTACTAATATAAAAACAGCAGCAATAAAACAAGACTTATATTCTCAAGATGTTTACAACTTTTTTGATCTATTCTTCACAGGCATTGTATAAGTAAAGTCCCCGACTTACCTCACCTAGGTCTCTCAGTACTCACCGGTGGCCGCACATCCTGCCGGAGCGCCGAGTCGATCCCTGTACACTCTCGCGATTCAATTAATTAGTGCTTGACAGTTATTGATTGTACGAGACGTACATCTGTTTGAAATTCATTCGGATAACCGCGGGGAAAGTCTGCTACTCTCAGTATTACCATTTGTAGTCAAAGTTTGTTTTCTTATTTGAATTATTTAATTAACGCTGTGCGTTGTACCCTACAGAGTAAGTTGCGTAATGAGTTGTTGAGAAGTTCCCGATTGCTTTATTAATATTTATGATTTGTTAACTCCGACTTGTTTTTAAAGATTTCGGTTTTAGAATTTGGAACGTGGAGCAATTGGTTCGTTAATTACATTTTTTTTGAAATGATGATTTGTTTAAATTTATTAATTTAAACTTACAGTCTTGTTTATTTTTTTTTATAAATACCTACAACGTCTTTAATGTAACCAACAATTAATAAACTGTTGATGATGGGAAAGCCCAAGGATGACAAAAAAGCTTCCACCTTTTTTTGTATGAAAGATTGACTTGAAAGAAAAAATAGTGACCTGTAGCAAGTTCGGATTCTGTTTTTTTTTATATCTAGGCTGTAGATGAATCATTTAAGGGTTTACAAAATAACAACGTCAGTATTTTAACACAAAAACAACATTGATTCTATTTTAAACAGAAATACGATTGAGTAAACTATATTTTCACTTAAGAAAACCGTCTCGTGATAAATATCGGTGTAGGTGGACGCAAATCAAACGACTAAATGAAATATCAAAGAAATAACTTATACAAGAAATAATGATACAGGAAATGATTCCAAATCCTTCGATTCTCACAACATGTCTCTTACGTCCTTTTATAACACAAACAATACTATGACCTTTACAAAGGACACGAACACTCATAATGTCGAATAACCTACAAATATGAAATATAAACAATAAAATATAACCTCAATTCAACAGATCAATAATAAACCGAAAAAAAAACAAATGAATTGTATGTCTTCATTAGACAATTCAAAAGTTATAAAACTGAATAAAGTTATAAATGTTTAAAACTTCATCTTTGGACGCAGCCGAAGTCTACCCATACATAGCTAGGACTCTAGTACTTACGAATAATGATCGCACGCACACATGCGCGTGCGCACAGGCGGTGTAGGCGCGGTGCAATAGAGGGCGCTCGCTGCGATGATGTGCGGCCTTTGGTGTGGAATAATAATAATTATGGTTAGATTTTTCTTTTGAAGATATATATGGAAAATACCATATACTTTTTCGAACAATTTTTATTTTCTTATGGCCACATCTTAGATTAGAAATTATACGATTTAAAAACAAAAACAATTTGAGTAAATTTCTCTGGGTGCAATAAAATATAAATAAATAAAAAGCATTGCATATCAATCTTCGTTATTCTAAAGAGAAAACATTGCAAATATTGGTATACTTTTACAAAAAAACCAGGTTAATAGACACTAGGTCTTTGGAAATTTAATCCCGAATCATTTTTTTTTTTAGATCAAGAACGAGATCCGAATTGCCTACATTGATCTCGTAGCCAAACGAGCTACGAATCTATTCGTAGCTTAAACTAGTTGCTACGCGCCGTTGTAGCGTCTTTCTATTTCGTAGTTAAAGTTTATTTTGTATTACCGGAAACAATGTCGCCATTTTGCTCAACAAAAGGACTCAGCAAGGCTTAGCGCACAGACTTTACAACACGAAATTATTGCCAAAATTTCCCTTTGCCCTTCCTTCGTCTGTGTGAAATGCAAGCGGAGACACACACACGAGCACAATACCTGTGCCTGTGTGCGTACAAGCCGGTTTACCAAAGTACATTTTTAGGGTACACACACACTATAAATAGTTTAATGAGAGCCACAAGAATTTTTTGGGAATATCTTCGCCAATGTATAGACATCTGGTTGGTTTTTTAGTGAAGTATTTCGGCGATGGCCTTACGCAGTCGTTAAAGGTGTTGTAAGGCTTTGTCCTTTTTTGGATAGTAATTTGAGTCTATGTATTTTGAGTCGCCTCTTAAGTTCAAAGTCGACGGAAGTCGGTTTTGAGGTGAATGACGAATCTGATTGAGTGGTGTGACTGGGGTGACGCGGTGTCTGTCTCATTACTATATGTTATTCGTATTTACCGTCGTGACTTAATGCGCTGTTCAAGGACTCATAATTATTTGATGGAATTTATGAATAAACAAAGGATATGAATTATCTATTATAAATCTAGTATGAATTAGAAAAAGATTGACAGCAAAACGTATAGGTTCTAGCAATTAAATATACGTATAACATCGTGCACTTTCGTAAAACTAGGAAAACAATTAGGTTTTGATTGCAGAATGGTTTGGTCTCTCAAGAATATGGTTATAAATATTTAAATAACATAAGTGGCTCTTTTCTTTTTGGCATATTTTTATTGTTGTCGTAACAAAACGAAGATAATAAGTTCTCGCCTGCAGTGTCAGCCATTTGTCAGTCTATTACGTCACGTTTTCGTCATGTTTTTAATCTCTTAAGAAACAAAGGGTTTTCTGACTGACTGACTTTGAAAGGGGTTTTGTAAGGCTTAACGCCTCAGACAGGGGGTCGGCAGGAACCGAATGCCTTTTTTACTTCGATGAATATTTAAAACAATTTAAGAATTATAATTTGAATGTTGGTGTTATTGTATTTGTAGCGGTTGTTCATATTATCTTACCAGCTGAGCTGCGTTTGTTTTGTCTAATTTGTGTATCTTATGTGACCACCCAGGGCGCCTCCCGAAGGCATAGGGAAACAATACAATATAAACATAAGTTGAATCCGGCATATAAAAATATGTGTCTTTTTCTTACAATTAGTTTCCGCTTCAAACGTTTTTGACCAATAACACTAAAGGTTTCTTTGAATGTAATAGTCTAATTTCGAATTAAAGAATTAATACTGTAGATAGGGCTGGGATAGATGATAAAGCAAGACAAGTAAACCTAGCGTCAAGGGGTTGGTAACTAAAAAGATAAAAAAATAATATATTTTTCCTTATTTATTAACACAGTAAATCATACAAACATGATTGGCGTCTACGTTCTTAGAAAAGATTTATGTTTTATAGTTTACAAGTAATAAAAAAAAACCGTTATAAAGTGTGTTTTCTCATTTTATTAGGTTTCGCTGTAAGCACTCGTAATGTTTTCGCAGTACGACTTTAATTTGCCTAACTTTTACTGCCTCATCAGGTTTTTACAAGTTGTTTACGTCATAATGAGGTTTCTGAAGTTTCGACTTGAAAAAAAGTTATCGGGAAAATATTTTTCTTAATGTTGTTTCCATTTTGTTGAGAAAACGTTCATAATTTTAATGGCTATAGGGTGTGGGTGTTATTTTTATTTTCGCTTGTTTTTCCTCGGGTAATTAGCAGGGGTGTAATGTTACGTATATTTTTCACTTAGAATGGTAAGGAGGAAATGAGATTATTGTGGTTTTGGGAGCTTCAGGCTATAAATGTTTTTACAAAAAAATGCTTTTGTAAATGCGTCTTAATTTTTCATTTGTACTTATGCCAATGATGCCCATAAATGGGCACATCTCAAGTCTTCCAAAAATAGTATCTACAAAGCTGCTCTCGTAGAATCTAAAGACTATAGTTTATAAGCTAAAGATACACTCTCAAACTCACACTTGCGCGGTAAGTGTATAATAATCTCTTGCGGAGTCAAAATTAGTCTTTTGCCACTAAAGCGCGAAATTCGCGTTAGTTTTAATTAGCAGCCGTGTCAGTGCAGGTATCAGCAGTTAGGAAGTTCCCTGTCGCGTCGACAACACATTACTTAGTTCTAATGCACGTGAGAGTCTGTCTGCAGTCTAGACTAACTTTACTATTGGATGAAGTAATCTTTGTAATGTTTGAATTTTTAATAATATGTCAGTATCGAAGAGAGCATGGGCATGTTATTGCAGTAGGTACAAAAGGTAAATTTATACAATTTAATGAGGAAATGTAAGGATTATGCTGGCCGTTGCAAAGATAAGTAAGTACACATTTTAAGTTTTGAACTTAGGGACACTGGCTCTCATCATGATTTATAAGAAAAGTAATATTTTTGTGCTTTATGAAAAATCGTCTTTTGTATTGAAATTTGACACTTTTCGCTCAGTCATTTAGTATAGTATCATCAACTAGTCTCACTATGGACATCAATCCTGTTGCCCAGATAACTGTGATGAGGAGGTCAGATAGGCAGCCGCTCCTTGTAAAACTCTGATACTTAGTTGCATCCTTTTACATTAGAAAACCGATCCCAGCGTATTTGGGAATAGGGTAGGATGATATTATTTAATGCCTTTTCTTTTTTTAGGCATTTCCTGTAGACACCTCACTTTATATAATATAATCATTCGATACCAACCTATGAATTACAGCTTGCACGCGGCTACCGGTAACAAGCAGGTCACTATAACTTATTATATCATATATGTTCACTTATAAACCTGCCATCAGGACTGCAAACCTGTTTGTATGTCGTCTGTGGAAACTTCGAGATTGACACGAATATTGATAGCTTATAGCATAGCCCGCAGATAGGATTGCTTAATGCAAAGATATACCTATATACTTACATGTTTTAATATCTTTAAATATTAGGGAACTTTGTAAAGATAACTTTGCCATTTGGGGCGAGAAGGCATTGATGAAGGCATGATATAATTATTACAGTGTAGTACTACTATATTTTACAGAATAAATGTATGAACAAGTCTTAGTAACAAAATATTAAATTATCGCATAGAAATCTTGTAAAAAGATTCGCTGGTCTCCGGTAATTTCCATATAGATAAGCGATTCCTATCTTCATCTATTTAAACGTAAATGCATGTGACACTGGCACTTGTCTATGGCCAATTCGATAAGGAAAGAGGTTCTTGAGGAAATCGTAAAAGAAATTAAGAGAAATAACATTTCCCCCATGTTTGTCTACGGAAGCAAGCGTGATACAGTTTCAGGATATTCAATAAAACAGTACTTCATATCTTAGTATTTTCCTCAAATAGTTCCTCCTATCAATCTAAGGAATTTTGACAGGCAATAATAAAGACAATTTATTATCAGCACATTCCTCACACCAGCACTAAACAAAAACGATTGGACACCATTGTTCAGTCGAGCAGCGTACAATCGGCAACCCGAATAAATTGTACCACATTACCTTTACCTTACTCCAAAACCACCAATAAACTCTATTTCTAGACCCATAAGGGTTATTTTCCTCTAGCGATACAGTTTTCGATGTCTGGGAATACTTCCAGCATCTTTGTTACTTGCTGTTTTTGGAGCTAACGGTAATTCAGGTTTGTACCTAAGTAAGTTCGGATTTTGTTATACATTCCCATTATGATTAAAATTGAGAATTATTTATTGCTTTATAAACGATCAATTATTGTGTCAGATGGTATTGTACTTAGTTTGTTAGGTTGTAGAAGTATATAGTGGAGTTAATTGTCTGTAGGGCAAGGACCTTAAGTCCCAAACAAAGGATCAACGAATATTGATGAGTTTGGATGGCGGCGCGAGCTCCGAGTTATAGGTTCACGTTTTATGAACATAATATTATTAAAATGATGATCATGTTAAAAAAAAACTACTAAAAAGCTACTATGCACTATAACAGATAAAACTCAATATTTATTGCTTCCATAATGTAAAAATTAACAGTTGGTAATACACTCTGTATAGAAACAAAGCCGCGCAATAAGGTTTAAATAACAAATTAATAGTACCTAATTTCATGTATGTTATAATTGTTGTAAAAATTTGAAAGATTTCTAAAAAAGATTTAGTTCAGAGCAAATCTGACCACAAAGACATTAAAAAATGCTACATAATATAATACAGTTAAGGCTAACGAGTTCCAACCAGCTATGATTCATAGCTTCTATGAAAGAGAAAACCGAAACAGACCTACAGAAATTACACCTCATTTGTGTTACAAGGAAAAACATTTAAAAATATGGATAATCAGAAACAGAAGTGGGTAAATACAATTAGATGTTAAAAGCACCTACACAAAATTAAATTCAATGATTTGTTGTTGTCATATCTGTCTCTCTAGCCAAGTGACATTTTCACAATTGTTTTTGGTTAAAGCAATGCATTGCTTGATTGCATGGAGATGTTAGATCAAAGTCACGTGACTTTTCCAAACGAAATTAATTTATTTGGATTAATTTATTTTTATTTTAGAAATGAGACTTGGCAAAATTACATTGACACATAAAGTTTGGTTAAATGTACCTATGACCAGTTTTTACATATCTCAGAAAAAGTACTGCTTTTAAGTAAGGCAATGTTCCGTGACTTTTGTTATTGACTGTCCAATATTAACATTTGAAGAGTTTTGTAAACAGTGCCGAGGACAAGAGATATTAACACATTTTCCCTTTTCCCGTTACTTGACCGGAAAGTTGAAATGTTTGGAAAATTTTTGGAAACTTACGAGTTTTTCTTATGATACGCCGTGACTTGAATTTGAAATGATTGTGTTTTTTATTGATTTGATTTTCTGATACTCTTTGTATTTTTAAACAATGTGTTGGATGTAAATGTTTGAGTATGAACATTGTTAATTGTATTATAACTTTACTTAAGAAAGTATGTTAAACAATCATAACATTGAAATTAAAATAGCATATTCCAGTAGATAGCTAGGTATGTTAGCAAATGTTAACATTAAATTATTAAATAGTATTTGTCTTTGGCAGTTTCGATATTTATAGAAAAAAATAAAAAATAATAACCATATAAATGACATGAAAACTTTGTTTCCATACTTTATTTCGATGACCGTTGAATTAATACTAGAGGCTACAGCATACAAACAAAAATATTAAATTCAATTTTCTTTTTCAATATCCTTAAACGCATTCTATGACAATAATAATTATATTAAACTATACCAGCCGTAATTTAATTAACGGCAACCACAGCAAGTGCGATTTGTAATCGACCTTTTTATTAATTACGTATTTGATATAACGGTTCACGTATTGATCGGGATTGCTAAACTATTGGATAAAAATATTTATATTAAATACCAATCTTCAATATGCCTATTGTAAATATCATTTGCAGGGCAAACGAGTGTGATGTGTAATATTTAAAGGTCAACCGAAACCTACAAAACTTTCTCTGCTAATAATAAAGACAAACTCGATACTAAAGGACGCTTGTAGGGTAAAGGGAACTATTGTCAGCCGAGCTTAAATGAATCATTTTTGTGGTAATCGTAATTTTGATGTGTTGTTTTGCGCATTGCAGATGTGGTGTAACTAAAATGAGTATTTTAGTTATAAGAGAAAAACAGAAATGAGGTTTAGTAAAATATTTAGTTTTCGTGTTAATGAAGACTATCATGTTTCAACAATTATCCTGCACCTATTAAAAATAAGTTTTTTTTTGTTGGAACCTTTGCACAACTTATTAATAAAAAAATATTATACTTAATAAAAATTTATATAAAATTATGTTTCCGGGATACAAGGATTAAATTCCTTTTGGGAGAGTCGTTTAAAAAGACATATATTATCTCCGTAACTTTTTCGTTCGAAAATTATTATTAAGACGAAAACTCGGTACTTTTAACCAGCAGTTTCCCTCCAGTTCTGTAATTGCCTGCGGAGGATGCTCGCGTCGTGCAGTACGGGCTACAGGCCACTTAGGGTCATGAACCGTAATTCGATGGAGCCTCCGGTAAGGCATTGCACCCATGATTACGAGAGCAAGCCGAAATAATAACCCACTAAGCCCGGGGTTGCCGACATTAAACCAACTTTAATCACTTGCAAACTTTTTTGTTACGTAAAAGAAAAAAAAATACGTGAACTACGTAAAATACGTCCTTTTTAAAGCTAATCAAACTAAAATTACCTACAGTTAAAGTAATGGATGGATACTCAAAAAATTAACTGTAAGAAGTTTTTAGTATAAAATAATTAGATTATAATATTTACGACTTTGTACCTAAAAATCAGATAGAGTTTCAAAATTTACGAAAAGATTTATAAGATGTTGGGAAAAAAATACCTTTTAAAATGAGGTAAAAATTGAATATTTAATCACGTTAATTACAGCCGCTCGAACAATTATCGGCAATCATTATTTTAACAACCCTATTATTTTACCCTTGGTGATTATATTCCAATTAGTCTTAAAGGTTTTTTAATATCTATTACACAATTTTATAATCTGTTAGAAACTACTAAAACATAAATGTGAAAATTTACGTTGAGTTCATTAAATCGCGGCAAAATGTTAGAGAGGATCTGGACGGGTGCTTTTTTAATATGGACGAAAATTATTCGAGATAAACAGCCAGATTCATCGTCATCGTCAGCTCATATTCGTCTACAGCTGAACGGCTTATGTTCAGCTGTAGATGAATATGTAAATATATGTATATGTAATCCCCAACGCACTTTAGATCTATCTTTACCTGCGAGATTTGACTAGTAAAAATTCAAACCTATTTTAAACGGCGACCAAACCCAAAATTTTCATTAAATATGAATATTGCCGTATATCCAACAACAGGCCCCTTCACCCTACAGTTTTTGCGCTACATGTCAACTTTCAAACGTTAACACATCTGCCGGCGTCTAATTAGCAGGTGTGCGTCGCTTTATTACCGAAAACCTTAATATTAAACACAGTTCAATAAGCGATTTCGGTTATAAAAAAATCTATATAGAAAGAAGCACTGTTGCATAAATAATTATAATAATTTATAGTTGTTCAAAGAAGGTAAATTATTTAATAAGGGGTTGGATTTAAGTACAAGGTGAACCGCTGTTTAATGATATCTAACACCAGTTTTAGAATCACTTTACCAAAGAAATTTACCAAAGTAAGTAATCCAATTGGTGTCCAAATTCTCCTAGTAGTTGAAATCGGTCATATACTGGTATTTTCTCAGCCTCTGTTCTCTCTCTAAGAAATTTAATTTATAACATTTAAAATGAACCCAAAAGATAACTTCATTTCCTTCAAATTTCATGATGATGAAAACCTAGCAAAATAGCCTACACAATGAAAATGATCATAAACTCAGATTTACAATTCGGTTATACGTAGCGAGATTAATCGTTAGTTAGTGCGATCGAGCTAATGAGAGAAAGGCGGCTTCCACGAATATATCGTACAGTTCAACTTAACCGGAGATGTGGTCGAGTTATATTCTGATTCAAATTGTAGATTTCATTTCTGACATGTTGAAAAATAATATTTTCTCGATAAGTCTAATTTCTATAAGTGATAGTGCTAATCTAATCGCTGCCATGTGCCAAGTCTAAATGATTTCTGACAAAATGAAACCGTTTGTAACTTGGATTTTTGTCATTTCGTAATCAAAAACGTGTACGTGCTACGTGTTTTTAGCATTCTAGTTTTTCTTTGTCGTTCTCTTATGTTAGAGTTCAACAAATGCAACAAATTGCTTTTGAACACATACTGACAAATAAATACACGTGTTGAGTTAAATTGTTTGCTCATCTCAGAAATCTTTTGTCGCATAATCTAACCAAGATGAGGATGTTGTAGAATACAATTGTTAAAATTGTATACAATTTTTAACTACATACATACATACATATCCTGACCGATTTCGGCCACAGCGACTTGGATCTGCGACTAATTTTGAGAGCTTCGCTGGTGTGCTCTCCAGTGGCTGACCAATTTTTAACTATCATGTCTTTAACATAATCTTAACCAAATTTCGTTAGTTGGTAAGGACTGTCGGGGTACTCATGTAATGTTTACTTTATGTACACAGCACTGAAGCATGCTTCAGACTACTCCGACTTTCACCGCGGTGTTAGCGAATACTTCGCCCTTCGGTGAGAGCCGAGTACGGTGACCATGATATTGAAACATATGCTAAAAACAGAAATATGCTGAGGAATAAATATAGGGCTTGAGAAATCGAACTGGTTCCATGTGAAGCCAAAGAATCCTTGAAGGATTTGGGGGTGGTTTTTGCCTCGTAATAGGACACAGTAGGCTAGATGAAAAACTAGCCTGAAACGTCTTGATGGCAGATGAGACCGATGAGCTTCTTAAAAGCAATATTTTAATTGTTTTTTAGGTACGCGAATGTTAGACAGCGAAATGAAACTACTTTTACGGATTTTATCGCGCAGTCTGTTCGTGACCATGATACGGGAACTAAACTCGAAAATTAAACTGCTATAAAATCCGTAAAAGTAGTTTCATAGCAATATTTTAGCTTCATCTTCCTATATACTGTGATTTTCTGTTTAGAAATACACAGAGTCAGTAACTTGGTTGATGTTGATAACCTCGTGATTTGGAATGCATCTAAAAATAATCGTGTGCTCAAAATCTGTGACTTTTCTGTCGA
Source organism: Trichoplusia ni (assembly GCF_003590095.1). Lineage (NCBI taxonomy): Eukaryota > Metazoa > Arthropoda > Insecta > Lepidoptera > Noctuidae > Trichoplusia > Trichoplusia ni. The sequence goes on along the minus strand of NW_020799753.1, from coordinate 54,160 downwards.
CACATTAGCTATGAAATTAACAAAGCGTACATCTATGTTTGCAGACAAACTTGCAATTATTCAACTTTAAACAAGTCCAACATTAATCAGGTTATTGGAAAATGTTACAGAATAAAACACAACTGACAGTCACCCTACAAATGTTCGATAAGTTAAAATAACCAATCGTCAAGGGTTGCATGTTAACAGATTTTTATAGTATCGCTATATATTTGTTGGACAGTTAATAATGGTGCCTCTACCGTGATCAATAACATCAAAGCTGCGCCTGCGATGCTTTCTCCGCTAATGCGACCTACTTGCGCACGATTTGAATGAGTTACGACGAATTTCTTGACGTTATAATGTTGAGTTATTAACAGAAGTTCTACTGTAATTAAAAAACAATTTTTTTTAGGAATGGAGAATTTATTTAGAAAAGAAGTGTAGTTATTTAAACTTTTAGGTATAACTTTTAGGTGTAATAATTTCCAACATTTTCAATACATGGAAAGTCATTCAAAGTAATTATTCATATCAAATTGAATGGCTCAAAATTTTTGCCTTCGTTATTTGAAAAAAATGTCGGCAGGAGCTAATTTTAATTTGCAGGAATCTGCAAAACACTGCATATATATTAAAAAAGTTTCATTTCCCCGATAATTTGCAATTGAAGTAAAAATTATCTCAAATAATGAAAGCTACTGATAAAACTTCTGACTTGAATCCATTGTAATTTGACTTCGGAATCACCCGCAATTACTTGCATTCTGAGTTTTTACATAATTAGACGGTAAATTCGCGGAATAGCCCATTTTTTTGGAGCAAGTAAATTGTCTGTGACATTATATTTGTATTTTACTAAGAATTTGACAGTAATTGTTTGTGTTTTTATCTGATTTGATTATACAGGGATATCGGATCTAGTGGGATTGCACTTGCCTGATCTCAACATATTAGAAAACTTGTATAGATGAAAAATGATAATAGAAAAATGAATTTATTTAATAAAAGTTTACCTATGCGTATTTACCGGGTTTAACTCATGGCCCTACGTCCGAAACTAGTCGGAAAATCCCGAAATATACGCTTTAGTAAACCGTTCTTAAATATCTACTTATGAATCCGCCTCACGAAAGTTATAATGCTAGAGAAAAATCACAGTAAACTGTAAGTAATTACTAACTTCCAATTAGCTACTCAAGTCGATGCATATGTAAATGCATCAATATGTTAATAAACAAAAGTCGATATAAAAAGTCTTGATTACCAAAAAACAATGCCTACGTAATGCTTTCTTTAATATTTTTCCTGCGCCGTAAAATAGGGATGTTTCTAAATGGAAATATAGTTCCGAATTCGTTTCTGTGTAGTAAATCAGGAAAGGGAAACCATGTTACCCAGAATTCAACGCGAGCAAAGCCGCGGGCGAAAGCTAGTTCACCAACAAAGTATAAAACTCACTCTCCCAAAATGGAGATGGTTAAAGTAGACCAATATATTCACTGGGACAGACCAGGAACACCGCCATATAAGAAGGAAGTAGCATATCTAGTGCCCCATTAGTCGTGTCCCGCGCCATTACGACGCGTCATTTTGTCCGGGGCGCGTTTGTTTTACGCGATCACCTTGTGTTGCTTTGTAATAATTAAATTAGAATTTTACTATTGTGTAGGGAATGGAATAAGGGTATAGTTTTCTAAGGAAAGGAATGTACTGAATTGCTGCCCGCGATAAGTTGATACTGATAATGTAACTGGAAAGGGTGTGTTGATTTTCGGTGTCTTAAAGATATGTATCTAAAATGCACAAGGTTAATTCTGCAATATAAAAAAGTAATACGCAAAAATGCAGCTACAAAGCCATTGGAAACCACCGTTAAACAGTTCGAAATAAAAGAAAACATTAAGCTACTGGCGCATCGCATCCTTACATCAGTTATGTCATCCTCAGTAAAGTGAACAGTTTCACAAGTAGTGCACGCCGGCGCAGGCGCAGTGAGCTTTATAAATTCGATTACCGATTGTTTTTATGTCCGCTCCTTACCGAACGCTCGCAAAACGGGTTGTGCACTCAGCGGCCAATATTTATGTTGTACTTAAACCCCAAATGAAGTACTCACTTCAAAAGCCCCGATGTTACGCATAAAACAATTTAAACCCGAACTTTTAAGTTTTTACATTCTAAAGTAGTAACAAATTAGAATTACGAGCCAGTGTGCCAAGATTTCATATTTTACGATATGCATAGAGATAATATCGCTCATAAAAACAGTATTAAATGAGTTTACGAGTTCCTTTTTTTTCATTATGGCCGAATGTTCGCGGAGTCAACTACGCGGGGAATGTAAAAATCTGTTGTTTTTGTTCTCGAGTGCGGAAAACTTTGGCTCTTGTTGGTGCTTGTGGGAAGTCGCGGAAACAACACATTATGAAAGATTTATGTACAGTACCTTTGTGGTGTACTTGTCTTTCAAAAGCGAGATATGAAACTCCTCATTCGTAAGACGTGATATAACAGAAGAAATAATCAAAACCTTTTATTCTTATAATTTACACATGAATTGATGCAAATAAGAATTTCTGTCCAAGTATAGAAATCAAGATAATGTGCCATACAGCGGACGGAGGCTCAGTCACGTATAAAACGTATAAAAGAGTTGCTTATCGAAAATGTTCCAAGTTTCGAAAAGATGAACAATAATGTATTGTATATGTCTTGAAATTGAGATGTCGGGATGAGTGTGTTTCTACTTCAAAATTGTAGAATACAATAACCAAAATTTGTGGTAATTGGAACAAAGAAGGGGTGGTGTACCCTTCAGAATGACTGTCGAGACTGAAATAGATAGTGCTAAGGGTCGGCTCCAATCTTAATAGTGTACAATTGATCAACGAATGCTGCTTTTGCTTGATTTAGGCAGAAGATTCTTAATTTTGCAAGGCTCTTGTTTGAAAAATAAACGTGTGTGTTGGCGTTAGCGTTGGCGAAAATTCTAAGCAACGTAAAAAAAATCCTGCCGGATGAAAAATACAACCCGGACATAAAACATCAAAAACTTTGACGTCAATTGATCAAACATTGACTGCAAAATTGAACCTCTCTATTCCACCTAAACCTTCGAGTATCATTTAGCTACATGTGTACTGTCAAGTTAAGGTAAACTAAACCCGAGAGGGGTTGGGTTCCCTACAATTGAATAATAGATCGGACAAGCGCCCTGGGACCGCGGAGGCAGAGCTATGACTTATTGGGTTACTGATGCCTCTCACTCCGTAGCTATTGGGTATAGGGAGTTTATTTAACTGAGTTTGCATGATTGTAGAGAGGTAGGTAGGTAAGTATATGGAGTAAGTATGGGCTGTGAAAGAAGGCATACTGAAAGAATTGGATTGTAAAAAAATTGTGCGGTCACGTGATTTGGTCTTAGTATTTATAATTGTCGAATATATATAGTAAAATAATGGACGGTGGAAAACTGTTTGTGTTTCTTATCCTGCATGCTAATACTGGTTCTGAAATATGTATTGATTTTTATTTGCTAGTGAGTGAATAAACCAATTATATTTAAGAACAGCATCGAAAACATGCAATATTATAGGCATTTTTATCACATTACGATAAAAGAAGTGTAACTCTTAGACAACACGTGAAAATATTCAAAAATATATTTCAACCTTCACCACGGAAGGACTCAACCCTCTCTAGTTTCATCGCATATTTTTGGGCGACACCCGCGGGCAGGGCAGGGCGGCATTAGTAGGCTTGCATTTATCACGTATTGTTACATAAAAAGGTTCGCTATTCAGAGAGGAGGATGTTTGGAAGATGCCGGGATAACAGATGGGATGCCATTGTAGGAACAGTTTTGTACAGAATACAAATAAAGCGAAGAAAGCAATAAGCCTTCCGGGTTTCAGATTGAGATAGTCGGGGTTTAAGAATGTAGCGACAGGAAATCAATGGCAGGGACAAAATGAAGGATATTTTTATGGAGTTATTGAAGGAAGAAAAAACAATTAAAAGTTTTTAGATTGTTACTTATTTCCCTCTGTTGTTACTTGAAACTTTAGGTAAAGATTTTTAGTCAAGTTTAATTAAGTTTAATAATTCGTAAATTATCTTGTTGTTTGTGACTGGTTTTCCGACACCCAATATAGGCGACAAAATCACCTTCCATTAAGATAAAAAACAACATGAAAACACTATTAAAACAGCGAACCTAACTTCTAAAGCTCATAAACATCCTAAAACGAGCCATAAGGAAAGTCTTTAGTTATTTAATCTGTGGACCGTACTTAGGTATTTCGGGCCCGAGTTGACCGTTAGCCCCATAACTTTCGCCGCCCCTGGCTCTTCGATACAATCAGACCGAACTGGCCACATATACTATTTAGGATATGTATAGGTCTTAGTTTATTTTCTTGAACAATCGGCTGAGGTATTACGTGTTTTGTTAAAGCAATTTGGTTATTACGTATGCGAGCATAGCGAGACCAAAGACCAAAAGCTGCTATTGCTTTTAAAATAGTTATTCCGTTTTCAGTAAAGTAATATTATGAGAAATCACCAATAAATGTATATTTTTTGTATATGTGGTCTGAAATCGTATGATGAAGGAAGGAAGATATCGTTAATGTTAGACAAGCTCTGCTAATTTTATCTTAGTACGTCTATATAACTATACTAGTTGTTGCCCGCGACTTCGTCCCCGTGGGTAGAATATATAAGTTATGATTTATACCTGCCCTGTTTTTTTTCACATTCTCCATTGTATCTTCGCTCCTATTAGTCGCAGCGTGATGGTTTATAGCCTAAAGCCTTCCTCGATGAATGGTTTATTCAACACAAAAATAATTTTTCGATTTGGATCAGTAGTTCCTGAGATTAGCGCGTTCAAACAAACAAACTCTTCAGCTTTATATATTAAGTAGTAAGTAGTATAAGTATATAGAAGTATACATATACATAGATAAGTACAGTCTATACCTTAATATAATTCCTACTCCAAAGGCGATTAATAACCGTGCGCCATGTCTGTAATAAGATATGTTCCTGTATTGCTCGCCTGACCGAGGAAAATTGATAATATCTCAAGTAATTAAACCTCGTTAGTAATTAAAACCGGCCCTTGATTAGGGATTGAACATGATTTATATAATAATATTGGTTAAACATAATATATTTTGAAACTTCAGGTTTTTTTTAATACATAGAGTAAGAATGTTGATGATAAATGTAGCTTCAGGAACATGAAATGCGTCCTCGCGAAGTACTTTTGTATTAGATTGAAATAAGTCGGCTTGTAGGAAAGGACTTTTTTAGTATAACCGTATTTTTGTTTTCATAAAACAGAAATTTAATTTATTATATTCAACAAGAACGCTTTACAAAACTCTCTTAACTAACTTACTCAGTAGGCACATGTCTTCTTTCTTTAAAAACCTTAAAATATCCATCAAGCCAAACTTTGAAAAGCTAATTACCGAATTATTATCTTTCATCTCTTTCCAAAACCCATCAGAAAGTAATAATCGCGTTGTGCGGAGCATAGCGGGGGGAGGCGGGTTGCAGAGGGCGGAGGGGGGGGGGGCTGCGCATGCGCCGCTCGTTGCCAAAAATCTAGTCAAACTGGCTCGCTATAGTGCAACGCACTTCTCGATGAATGCGTGTGCGCATATCGAGGCAATGGAGCCGCCTTAGGACTATATTTTTTGGATTTGTTAGATTAGTATTTCAGGGCCATGAGGATTTTCGATGATTTCGATAAAAATGTATTTAATGCTTTTTGGAAAGATCAATGACATTGCAAAACTAGTTTTTTTGGATTAAGACTTTCCCTGGTACCCATTGTTTAGATGTTTCCGATATGACTGCGTATAAATTTCAAAAGAATCTCTACCTACTATCTTCCTCTGCTTTAAAATAAATACCATATTTATAATTTAAGAAATAACCTAACTGAATATAACTCGATGCCCAGAAATATTTGTCCAAACAACAGCTTCTCCATAGATTTCCTTATTGAGGTCGTTAGATAGTCATACGACTGAGTAGGTGCATCTAAAAACTGCAACTCGATTGGGAGGCTGCGGGGTGCGCGAGGTTCGGAGGGAGGGGGGGGGGCAAAAAAAATAAGAGTGTGCCGAAATGTACGGGCGACGACCGGCCAATGACCTGACTAAGTTAGACCTAAAGACCTAGGTCTCAAATGTGACTGTGGGTGTGATTTTTTGTTGTAAATATTTCGTGTTTTATTACTTTTGTTGACTTCGGTATTTTTGGGATAATGACTGGTGGGTAGTGTGTTTTTGTGAGTGCTAATAGGGTTTAATAGTTAGGTTCGAGTGTTTGCGTACGAGATTATGTGTTAGGTTATTTGGTTAATGATGTTTTGTGTATTTTTTAATGTTGTTGTTCTTTTGTCTGTCCTTATATCTATATATCCCATATATGCCTATGGGCAATAAAGTACGATTAAGAAATGAGTACCTGTGAAAGAGACTTGTTATAATTATTAGTTTCATATTGCATTTTTTGCAGTTTTACAGGAGCCGAATTTTTGTCCTGCTTGCCAATTTAAAGAATTTCCTTTGATTGTGGTCTCAAAGTTATAATTAAAGCAAAACCAATTACTGCCAAAAGGTTGGTAGCACCTGGCTACGCTTCATTACATATCAAACGTTTGAATTCCAATACAAAATTTATTTTTACATCAGTTCCAATCATTTTTCTTTTACCAAACATATTTTCAACTCTATCTCAACGTAGTTAAGTTTAAAACGAATACATTACAATGATTTCCAATCTTCGTTTAAGGTAGAACTTCTAGCAGCGTGAAATGACAGGCGTCCATTTTAAAAAGACCTCCCATACTTCCTTCGCGTTGAAATTTTGAAATAAATAAGATTTTTTTTTGTTTTGTTAGAGTTCTTTTTATTTTGGTTATTGTGTTCTGAGGCATGAGTGGAAGCGACAGCGATATCTTTTATCTTCAAATTGTCAATCATTGCATCGTTTCTTATTTTATGTTACTTGTTATACATTACAGTATTTAAAGTAAACAATATATATGGTTGTTTTATACCGGTGCTCCTCTTTAAATTTCAATCAAAACCTATTTTAGCAGCCATCCAAATTATCATCAAGAAAATATTTCATTCATAAATATGGCCAATTTATTCCCGCCTCCTCTCACCCTTTAGCTATCACGTGGGTGAAGGTGAACGATTTGTCAATGCAGGTCATTAGCGGGTCCAAGCGAGAGGATAGCTCTTTGTTGGCTGGCGTTAGTCATTACGAATGCCATCACAATTTGGGTAATAGCCGCGGTTATTTGAGGTAAAACATGCGTTATGACGGTTGGATTACTTTGGCTTATTTATTGTATTTTTTAGTATTATGATTCACTGTAATGTGAGCGTCTTAAGTAAAGAATCGAGCGTTGACCACAATAATTGGAAAGGTTTAAGATGGAACTGTTTTGGTAGTGAAAAGACCAATCAAAGCTAATTTTGTATGTGAAATCTTTTCTTTTAAAGCTGAACCAAGTATAAGTTTCATACCTTTCGTAATTCAGTCATTTTCTTTCATTTTCAGTTGAAATCTCCAACGGATGACAGCACTGGGACCGGGGTGGATGGAGAGACTCCAGCTCCCAATGGCTCCATCTTCACCATGACCCTGAAGAATAACCACCTCATTGTCGAAACAGAAGAAAGGAATGTTAGTACATACACTTTTAAAGAATACATAGTAACGGTCCTAAAACATAACCTTGGAGAAACCCCAAGTTAAAGGTTCCATTGGAGCCTGCATATGAGAAAAGTATCAAAAGGGGTAACCTAATAAATTCAATTAGAGAGGATAGTTTGTTTACTAGCACAGCTATAATTCACAGAGCTCAATTCTACAATGCATAAATACGTAATGCTAGGTTGAATTCTAAGTTGTCAAATTCGTATGCTAAACTTTAGTTATAAACTTAAAGTGGTCGCGCTCTCGCAAAGATCCTTGCAGTAAAGTTCGGCGGCTTCCGGCGTGCTTTCGACACCAACTGCAGACTAAGTCCGCCAGGCATATCGCACTTCATCGGACTGATGTATCTCACAGCGAACTTTGTTTGTATGGACTGTTTTTTGAGGCTATATACTTACTTCTATCTAAGGCTGTCGTAAAAATGCGCGGTATTTGACAAATATTGTCGCAATGAAAAGTGATGAAATGAACTCCTTAGACAAGAGCAATTCCAATTTTTTGTGATGACAGACATGGCCTAATGTTTAAAATAGTATCTTATGTCAATCTTATGTTGGTTTTTCAGGATATCACCAAGAATGGTCGTGAAACGAAAATGAAGTATTCACCAGACAACGACGGTATCTTTGTTGTGGAAGTGCAGCAGTCGACCACCTATAGACCTAGCAAAAACATTCACAACTCGCCGCCACACGAGTCTCAGATCTCGACGAACCAGGCTCTCATCCACCGCGTACCTGAAGACGTGGAGAAGAAAATTGAGGAGGACAGTGAAAGGAGTAGCACAAAGTTTGAAAGAGATAAAGCACTTGCCCTTTCTAGCACAGGATTATCCATCTCAGATCTCAGCATGTCGTCTATTGGATCACATAACGTTAGCTACTCGTACAGTAGTCAGATGGGATATGAACAAGGTCCGTTTGGGTATCCGGTTTACGCTGGATATGACACGTCAAAAGACGATGTCCCCGAAGGTATTGTCTACGATAATTCTCAAGAGCCTTTGATTAGTAAGACCCCAACTGACCCCGATAAGCCGGTAGTAACAGCGGCGATATTCAAGCAGGACTCCATTATAGGTAGCGATGCTTTACAAGGCCCGGGATACTGCATCGAGGGTTCAACTGATGGTCCCTTACTGTCTGATGTTCAAGCCAGGGAATATAGCTTACAGCATCTTCACGATCAGAAAAAAATGGAAAATGGCGTCGCTATACCTGTATTAGAGAAAGTCGAGGGTTCGAAGTCGTTAAATCGAGCTGACAGTCTCCCAGTACGGTTAGAGGAGGATGAACCGGAGATAGTACCGATGGCAACTATAAAGGAAGATGAGGCGCCGACGAAAGATAGCCTAAAAGGTAAGAGGGCCTCTTTGCCAATCATCAGGACAGATGTGTACGAATCAGTAAAGGACGCGATCCTACCATCAGGGTCCCCTAAGTTTGAGAAGCTGATGAATGACACGTCGCCAGGGGATAGTGCGTTTGACTCGCCGCCAATGATCACCATAACAGAAGAGAGTGAGTCCAGCAAGTCTGACGGCACAAGTTAATTCTGCGCTCATTTTATGTATATAGTATATTTCAGGTTGTTTTTGATTTTCTATTGAGTTGTCAGCGAGAATAATGGAGGTAAAGATGCAGCTGAGAAAAGGAAAATGAAGTTTAATCACATTGTGATATTGAATTCAAAAATATTACACAACAAACCATGACTGAAAGCTTTTTGACAAATATTTTAAGTACTACCTCAAAATACCACAACTCAAAATCATCTATGACTACTTTTGTACATCCACTTTCTTGATCCTCTTCATCTCTGTCTTCATCTTTCCTTCGATCAATTTGATCTCTTGGTCTACATTGTTCTCACTGCTCCGGACATAAATCATTTTGTAAAATCTATTAAAGTAGTCGTAAGCTTGGAGTCACCTCATTTGAGTTATTTTCAGCAACTAGATGTATTGACCTCGTGTGTGTCGCTCCGTAGCTGAATTTGTATAAAATAGCAACTGCCGGGATATTTAGATGAAAGTCGATGCCAATTTAACCGTGAGTGTATTTAATGCGCTTTCAACGTGAATTATAGAACTTTTTAATCCGAAGTCTTTACTTCAAGATACGGTACATGTGCTAACTAAAGATTGTAGAAGCATAAATGCAATGGAGTAAGGAAATTTTATCTTAGAAATAAGAATTAAAGTATTATTAGGATTGGAAGTTATGTATAAGGTTAGGTTCGAGAAAGTAAAACTGTTTTGTGAGGAAGGGAATTTATTATGAAGGCTACCTTTGTGTAAGTGCCTAGACTAGGAACTCTTAAAGCCAAAATGCTGCCAGTGAGGAAGCGAGATGGCGCTACATAAGACGTAGCGGTGGCTCGCTTCCATAACGACAATAGTCCTGCGTTTGGAGTTCATAGTAAGCGCATTGGAATGTAAAATGGAAGTTTATTAAAATAGTATTTTGGATTATGATAAGATTTTTGGTGGATAATGTGGATAATTATGAATAAAGATCAATAATGATAGGAAGTAAAAGAATGCTACTAATTAAAAATGTCAAAGTGGGATCTAAATATTCCGGTGAATAGAAAATATGCAAGAACTCTAAAATGAAAGAAATCTGTCGGTTAAATATTAACGAATTAATAAAAAAAATCTGTAAAATAATCAACTGTGTTATTAATAGTTTCGATAGCAACTAAAATAATAACTTTATAGACGTTTTTGGTGAAACAAATACAGTACCTAATCTTGGATCAAAGTTTGTAGCCATCAATTTGAACAAATATTCGATGTGCGTAGGGATAATATTGTGAGCCCTAGCGCTTAGCCCTCGAGTCTAGATTTCAGCGTTAACCGTAACATGCATAGGGTGTTGTTTTTATGGCATTTCCGTTATTGATCGTTGTGGCCAATATAGAGTTACGTATAGTTTAAGGGATAGTGGAGAAAATGTTGACAGGGTTGTCACTTATCAGTTTTTTGAAAACAGAATACTTTGCACTTTGATATTTGCACTTATTCACATGTTACTATATAAGCAGTTTTTCTCAGAATATTTACAAAAGGACGACACGAAAAATTTGTTATTAAAATATTTTTTATTATTCAAAGTGATGACCCTATTAACTTTTTGTTTCTGCGTGTACACCAATTTTCGCTACTAAATAGATTAAGAAACTAATTGTTAAAAAAAATATTTATAAAATAAGGAATTGAAATCTAATATTCAATGCTCTTTCATTTTATTCTTATAGTTTATAAATCAATGAATATATTATTATTTATTAGCTAATAGGTAATGTTAATTTTGCTCAGCATTCAATTGTTTTTGAAGTTGTGATAGAATTTATAGATATTAAAAATGTATAATTCTTAAGGTACTTGTCGACTAGGGTGACACGCCGAATGAACAAACAAGATGACATAAAATCAAAGAAACAGTTTTCCGAAAGAGTCACTGGAGGACAGCACATAAAACATACCTATTTATAGAGAATGTTTATAAGCTTTGTCGAGTAATGAATCGAAGTGTTCTTCGTTCTCGTATCTTATTCTTTCTCCACACGTTACTGATAACATTATACAAAGTGTAACGCTTTAGTTGACAGGTGGCTTTAAAGTGTATTTAGTTTGAATGTTAGTGCCGTCCGCGCGACAAACGAAAACATTACGTGCCAAATAGTATCCTTTATGAGCCGATCAGAGATTTAATGTAATTTGTTTTAGGGATTGCTATGCAGTAACTGAATAATTACTAGAAACGATTATTACTTCAACTACGATTGTTCGCTATACCTACATCAGTATCAGAAAATAGAGCTTCATCTTATTTCAGAAGTATTAAATATTATTACCATATTTTTCTTACTTTCATTCAAATAATATATTGTGAGTTAGATCGTACAAAACAAAGGGCGATATTCAACTTTTATTTCTACAACTGCCAACACTGCAACTGCTTGCAACACCCGAATATAACTGAAAAAAAAACTGCGTAATTATCCTTAAACAAATTATAACTATGTGGAGTATTCACGTAAAAAAATATTAAAAATATAATTTAAAGTAGGCTAGTTTGAAAATTAATGGTTTGATAAATAAATAGATGTAAGTGATAATGTATGTGTTTGTTTTGCAATGATTTTAATATTTTATTTGAAGTTACTTTTATAAAATAAATTTAAAGTGATTTGCGGGAGGGGTATTGTTTTATTTGTGTCACCTTTATTGAAATTAACATTCATGACAAATGAAATAAATTAGTAATTAGTTTAAGACATGGGCTGATGTCAGCCCTAGAATAAAGTCCTATTCTTATCCTTAGTCGTGTAGTTTGTCCCTGTTAATTTCATATTTGAATTATCTCAACTCATCCCATACTAAGTAAAGTGATGCCAAAAGTATGATTTTCAAAACCATAGAAATATACCATATCGAAATCAAATACCAGAAACAAGAATCCATGATTGATGTGAAATAAAACAAGAACTGCTACCTATTTCGGTAAATTCTTGATAAGTCATCGCCATAATCTATTTGACTGAAATACTTTTCTGTATTCTGTTTGAAAATATTTATTTTACTATGTCAAAGGTAGCAAATAACAAAGAAAACGAATCAACAATACTAAACCCATCAACGGTAAGCGTTCCACATAAAGGTTAGTTCATGAAAATGCTAACAGATGGCGTTGGTAGTTGCAGTTGTGTATTATGTAGTAGATGGGGCTTTGAGACAGCGACATCTATTGGGTGGTAAAGTAACTATGAAATAAGGGAGAGAAGGGTAAAGCCATGTCCTAGTGGTTATAATTTAGTTTTATTTGTTGCTACCAACGAATTCAGAATGAGAAAAGTTCCAGGCAATTTAGGAAGATGGCGTGATTTTAAACTGTTACGATACTTTTTGTCGACTACAATATTCTGTGATATGTTTGTTATAGAAATTTATGATTGTTTGTGTCCTATTTTTGTTGTTTAAGACGATACAGCTAAGTAACGGTGTTTTACAAAATCAAGTCGGTATTAACCAGCTAGGTAGGTATACAGGTACAAACCTTGCTGAGAGTTTGGTGTATAAACAACACTGTCATACTTGTTTCTTACACTGTTTCGATAATGAAGCTAATTTCGTTATAAAATAAAGGAGTTTCTTTAATTTTTTATTCACTTTTTTGTATTGGCAGCTTTACATCATTGCGAAATTTATTTGCAATATTATGTATTTTATCTATGATTATGAATAAGCCATTTTACATCGTTATTTACTGCTTTTTCTATTTTAATTTATGACTGTGCTTCTGCTCTATTAATGTGGCTGAAAAATACTAGAGATAAAATAACCAGGAATAAATTATTTTTTTGATAAAATGTAAAAACAAGCGTAATTTTTATTTCAACATTAATTCGATATACATATGTATATAAACAAAAAGTATTTACTGATTTAATATCACCAGAACGGAATCAAAAATATAATTATGTGAAAAGGAGGTTTTAAATACTCAAGAGCTCTTTGTTTCTCATTGTCTTTAATACCTGGGTTTTTATTATAAATTCAGTGTCTCTAAAACATATCTTATAAGACAAACTAACTGAAAAAATAAATTTTGTTATTCTGAAAGTATTTTCAGGACTAGTCTAGGTTTAGAACCGCGACCTAAACGTAAAACCGCTGAGCCACTGCGACCCATCAAATATTGATGAACACTGCATCGTTTAATATACATAGGTATCTACTAACAATGTCCAGTCTGCTACTAAATCTTAAGTCAAATGACTGTCATATTTGACGGTACTTTTTTTTAAATCATGAATCATCTTCATATTTTCTCATTTTAACACATTCTTTAGCATCAAGATATTAAAAAACCTCAATGCAACTATATTTTTAAACAACGGTATCACAAAATATGACGGCTATTTAAAAATTTTCAACTGAAAATCAAAAGCTCCCAAAATTAATGTTAAAAACGTCATGCCGCTATATTTATACGCGAGCGTATGTTGGCAACACCCCTCGTTTAACTACCTACATTTTTATTCCCCTGGACCGCAGTAAACGAAAATAGGTCAAACAACCGCCGCACCGCTGAGCCACGGAAAAAATTTAAACTGATAAAAAGACATTAGTCGCGTCACAAACATCACAACTACCCTCATCTCGCCGCTATTGATTCACTGCGGATAATTGAGTACACGCGTGTCACCCCCTCTCGGGAGCCCCCCCCACCACACACCCCCTCATCATCCCCCCACACACACGCGTCGCACCTCATTTGATTACAACAGAAAAAGCGGCGAAAAATCGAGTAGATGCGATGCAGTAATCTGCCCGTTGCCATAGCAACCGATATTAACGCGAGGGGGGTACATCACATAAATAGATTCCCACATAAGTCCGATTCCACACACGCGGGCCGCCTCCCCCCACATTTTTGTACAGTGTTAAAATGCCTAAAACCACCCCGCCCGAGTTTAAAAATGCCGCGCGGGCCTCGACGTAGATTAGCTAAAACTACGTATTTTTTACCCCACCCGAGAGGGATCTGTTTTCTCTTTTGGCTGTTTGCTAACTACCGAAATGTGGGGGCCGGGAGGCCGAGGGTACGGAAAACTTTGTGTTTTAAATATGTCCGAAGGCACGCATTAAAACCGTTTGCGAAATACGAATCATTAGTGTGTTGTTCGTACCCTTTCGTTCTATATTTTTGTTTCGAGTTACATTTTTGTGGACGCTGCGCGAATTAGCGAGCGTGGAATTAGGTTGATTATAACTTTTCTGTTTTAGCTATTACGATGATGATTTTGACACTTTCTAGTTGTTTAAACACTTAACATTTTGTTTGTTTGTAATTTGCAGTGAATTATGCCAGTAATTTGACTTAAAACGTTTTAATTTGAAGGGTTAAAAGGACATACTTCAATGTGAAAACTTTATACACGTATTCCATTTATTTTTCTTCTTCTTTTAATTTTGATCGACGATTAAACACGTATGACTAGTTTTGTTTTATTTAATCAGGCAAAATCTAAGCTCATTTCCAAATATATATAATAATAATAATTTCTTAAGCGAAAAGATCCAGTTATTGTTTCCATACAAATAACTTCTAGACGTTTTCAAATACCGTTGCGTGGCGTTGAAAAGCCGACTTTTAGCTGGTTACCCACAATAGTTGTGTAAATATTTGTATTTAACCGGCATTAAGAGGATGTCTCTTAAGATTAATCTCTTGATTTGAGGGGAACACTGTGGTACGAAACGAAATTCATTAAATGGCAATATGAATTATTATTTCACCACCAATAATTTGGGTAATTTTCCTCACATTTCTTTTAATGGAAACAGAATGCAAAAGAAAATTCTAAATACATTCGATTGATCAAGATCATAACGTTTTTATCTATAAAGGAGCCGTTTGTTTCTCCAGGAACTGTTGAGTAACACATTAATTAAATACTAATTTAGCACGCCAAGCTAAACTCAACGTAAATTCATCAGAATTTTATAGCATAATTGAGTAATCACCCTCTCAGCGCAGGCAAAGCACGGCCTTACAGTCTATAGGATATTAGTTTTCTAATTAAAACTGATATATTTAGCAGCGGGTTCCCTAGCGCTGTGTACAGTGATAAATTATTTTCAATTCTAAACAACGGTTAAGCCACCCCCGGTTAAAAACGCTGCGCCGTTGGTACCGACCCTCCCGAATTTAAAATGTCGCCGTGACGTCACAGATTAGCTAAAACTACGCATATTTTATATCCTTTCTCTTTCTAATGCTTGTTTTAGGGAAAGGAAACCTTTTTAAAGTAGGATAACAGTTGGTGATGGAGAGTTCTATGCATTTGGGGATATTGAAAGGGTTTTTTCGCATTTTTCGGACTCAACATGTTGAAATGTGTAACGGAACAACAGTAAAATGGATTTAAATAAATGAAATTCGTTGCAATACAACAAACAAACACTTTTTCAAAAAGTATTCATATAAGAAAAGTTGCACATTAAAAAGAAAAAGAGAATAAAATATCAAATATTTTCGATAACTTCTCATTACATATTTTGCTTTCTAGATTTATTAGGCCCTAGTTTATCGTAAGATAAAATATCACTAACATAATTATTTAATTAAACAAATATTTAAATCAATATTTGTAGCAACTACATTTCCAACCTGCTTATAACAATATAGGTTTTCAGCTCTCAGATAACCTAAAACAGGTAACCTGATCCACAAACACTTATCAACGCACATGACCAGTCGTCGACATACACACTGGCAGAAAAATCAAAAAGTAACATAAATAGATGATTTTACACAAAATATCAATTTAGAAAAATAATGCCAGCATTATATGCCAGTGTTATGTGCCAGTAGAGCGACGCGCCTATGTTTCAGGGTTGGCATCTGTTTATTATAATCCTCCACAAATATTTCACATTTTGTAAAAGTTATCCCTACGTTAGGCATGTGGATGTCAAAATATTTGTGGCTCAGATTAAATTATGTCATCATGTCTCTTTTGTAAGGAGTTTTATGTATTCTGACCTGAGAGGGTTTAAAGAAAACGATGTTGTATCTTACTGGGTTTCTTATTGGTAGAAAGTTGCTGTACATGTACTCAAATGATTTAAAAAGTTTACCCAAATATCAATCATTTCAAATGAATAGCAACGATTTTTGATCGATGTTACCAGAATTTCAAAAAACATACCTTACAAGTAACTATGAATCGTCCTGAGAAAAGCTACTATAAAGTTTAGTATGAGAAACGGTAAGTATACACCGTGAGTCTGATTTTGAAAGCAATCAATATCAATCGATAAAGTCACGACGACGTAGGCATTGTTATGAATTTTCGGTTGCGAATCATGTGTCTTGCTCAACAGCTAGACATTGCTACCAGGCTGGGGATGTTAGGCTGGTAATACTTTTTTTAAAGGTCCGAGTTTCATAACACAGTTAAATATGGACAAGACCAAGGAGTAGAGTTCCTACCCATGCTAATGAGGAGCCATGGTAATGAGGATATTGATGCGAGGACAAGGAGCAGGAGGGTGATCGAAGCTTTAACATGAGCTAGCATAGCAGTGGAACAAAATCAGGCAGATATTAAGTAACATGTTCAGATAATTCAGCCCAAATACTCGCTAATTACCAAACCTTCAAGACCAAATCCAAAACCGCATAGCCTGAAACATCTGTAACATTAGCCAGTAACTTCTGTACAACAATTCTACGTAAGACAATAAACATACAATTGTGAACATATGTCTATTTGATGCAAACCCTTATACCGGGAACGGCCGTACCTTTATTATATTGTAATATATTAGTTGCGGCCGCTGCTTACCCCGGGTAATTCCTACAGGAGATCTCTATGCGCGTTTTATTTCCAAACGATTTTAGATAGGGGTTTGTTCACATATCTGGGGTGTGGATTGAGTGGAAAGTGAAAAGCGAATTGTGTAATGTATCCTAATTACGTAAGTAGGTAATTAGACCGTTGAATTGGAGTTTTTTTGTAGTATTCAGTTAATGTTATAATAATTTCTAGACCTGACCCAGCTAAGCTTGAGCGCCATTACATACATATGCCATACCATTATCAGATTCAGTTAAACTAAGACACGAGAAAGATTAAGGATCATCATGTTTATTTAAGACATCAATGTTACTGACAAGAACATTCTGAAACGTTCTGATTTCTTCCAAAATAATGGTTCATCAATTTCTTGAATCGCTGAGCAAATTACCAAAATATACCCACTTTCTATGCCGTTTGCTGATGATGTATATCTGTTGTTACAAGCACTGGCTTTACAGTCTTAGATGAGCTGGGCATATTTTCCTTTTAGCCTATTTGTCCGAAACCCTCAGTGCCACGACAATGACTCGCACTTGGCCGGTTTTTCTTAACAAAGCGAGATCTTCTCTGATGTGTTAAAAATCATTAATCTAAAAACGCTCCCGCTCCGCTCACCGCTCCCTCTCTTACCCCACAGTACACATTAGAACGTGGTACATGTTGTGCACGATCGATGTCGCCCTGAGGCGTCGTTTGAAACGCCAATAAAATATTTTTTGTTCCGATTCTTTTACGAACGAGCGGTAAAAGTGAATTATAAGTTCGAACGAATGATATGCGAGAGGTTTACTAGCGTCACTGTGGATGTTTGGTGACTGATGTTCCTTTATAAGTGTTGTTATGAAGTTTAGATAGCGTTGTTGCCTGGATTTCGTTTCCAACCTTACTTTTCGGCCAGCCTATACTTTAAATTTCAAAATGAAAAACATGATAAATGGTCTGCAAATTGTTTGAATTATGACATTGTAGCTATTGCTATTGCTATTGCTTTTTGTAAAATTAACCAAGCCTCACATATTTGGATAGACCTAAGGCTTGTATCGAAAGTACTTGATATGAGATCGATGGAGTAGTTTAGAAGTTGTTTTAGCAGAAACACATTAAAATAAACATGAACCATGCAAATTCTGTATTATACTTTTGTCCTGTCTCCTAATTCTTAAAGTGAAATTGGATATTCCTAATAAGAAAAACTCTATATTGTTTAACTAACAACTCCAGAACCATTTTCGACAACGTTGCCCGTTTTCTAGGAAAAGATGTTACATTTTTGTGTTACAGAATTTTATGAAAACTCCGAGTAAGCAGAAAGCAGGGGAATACTTGGAATTTAGAAAAAAAGAAGGATTAGGTAACTTTGTTATTCTTCTTGCTACAGATAAAAATAACTATATTTGTGTTGTAAGTACTGGTGATCACAATCGCTTGGCAACATAACCTTTTTTTAAAAAAGAAAACATCCATATAACACAAAATATTTCCCTCCAATATTGTAGACAATATGATCGTTATCTCCGAGAACCCTTCGCCACACAGCCTATATATAGTTCTACATATCCCGGGAATCGAATTAGTGACCTCGGGCCACTTTTGTATATTTGTTCAGCGGCCGCTACCCACCCCGGGGTCGGAAAAAACCCTTCAAATTTGTTAAGTTGGGAATGCTTTCGACCCGTGACTGTAAATTAAAATTGTATCCCCTAGCTTAGTTTTTTAAATATATGTATGTATGTATGTTGGCAAATGAGTGGAGTGGTCGAATATAATGTTTTATAATGGTCCCTATATACTTTAAGCTCTAATGATATTACTTGGAATAAATTTTCTACGCTTTTGACTGGTTTAGGGCCCAAAAGATAAAACCGGAACCTTATTGCTCAAGCTTAACTATCTTTCCATCTATCCGTTCGTTTGTCATCAAACTCTAACTAATGTACCAACATCAAAATCAAAATAAGCAATGGCTGGTTGACCACGCATTTGATGGGTGATATTTTTCTAATAACCTAAATTTTCAAGGGTTACCTCTAGTGTCGCAGTTCCTATTGACACTTGAAAAAAATCATTTTACATTTGAATGAAGGCAAGTTTAAACTATTGTCGGTAATATAAGCTATTTCAGATCTTTTTGTTTTAGCGCTAGCATTAACTGCTTCAATAGTGTACCGACCACTTCCCTGCGGTCAAACCTTTAATACCGTTCCATCACACAGGCAATATTAAAAAAAACATTAGTAAGGGCTATTTGTCACTAACGAAAAATTCTAAACACACTTCATGATCCTTTGAAATCTGTCTAAACATCTTCATACAACTTGACTACATTGTCTTACACCAAAAAAAAAAGAAAACAAAAAATATTTGTTATTAAAACCTGTATAACTGCTCACCTCTTTACAGATAAGAATACCACAAATAACTTGTTCTAGTTGAAGTCCGTCGGCTCGCGTACTTCGTATTACTTAATTCTGAGCTATTTCATAAATTTACAGAAGTTTCCAGCAACTTCCCACTATCCCAGATTTTCGGTACCTTGGTACTTTATATTTCTAGTCTCGGAACTTTTTACTGAAGCTACAAGATGAATAGTTCGGTGTTTTATTAGACGAGTATTTATTTAAGAGTTTAGATGTTAATATATTTCTGTTTACAATAATTTGTTAATTAAAATGTTTTTGTTGTTCATAAAGTGTATTTTAGTTTAAAAGCCATCTCATTGTGTTAGTTAGGATGCCAAAGTTTTATGATAATATGATTATTAGTTTATGTATACACAGAATAAACTTATTGTAGGTTAAGTAGCTTAGATATAAAAACCAGTGCTTTAGAAGTCAACATGATAATGTACAAGAATCTTCTTTTGTTTTTCAAACAATGGAAGATACGAGTATGTATTCGATGTTAGTACAATATTGTAAATCACTTCTATTTATTTTATCATCATATTTCTACAGAAAAACTGTATAAAATTTTGAGACTACAAAGTCTTAAATGCTATTACAAATCTTTTTTTTTACGAAGCACTCCATTACTTTTTGGCCACTTTTTTCCTCTTACTAACAGCTTTAGAATTTACAAGCGCTAAATACCTTAAGAACGTCGAACACTTTGGCAAGTTTAGTTTTATTCCTTTTTGGTCCTTCGAGTCGGAAATCAAATAAACCACATTTCCTCTAAATGTAGAGTTCCTAATTCATTTCCAGAGCTGACACAAGTAAAATATACTTAGTATTATAGTACAGAATATTCGAGAACTGGTTCAATGCTTAGCTTCAAATGTCCGAGCCCCAAAAAGGTTCAAATGACTTAAATATACTCACGAAGTACCCTATGTTCGGTCCTACAGGGCGGCGGAGGTCATTGTCCTAGGCACCCGAAATTCGAAAGCATTAAAAAAAAGTTTCAACATGGCCGCGCAGACCTGTTACCGCGTAACATTACTCTATGCCAGGTGCCGCAAACTTTTTGCAATTATATTCCTCAAATAATGTTTGTTCTGGGAGTGTTTCTGCTTTAACTAATATTTTTTTGTTAGATAGTTATTACTGTTAATGGTTTTTTCGCGTTATGAGTTAAGTTTGAGAGCCTACATTTGTTGAATTCTATGTTGGGGCAGTATTCGTTTGTGAATAGGAAGAAAATCATTGTTTTCTTATATGAATATTAATTTTAAAGTAACCAGGCACGACTTTCTCCCTTTATCACAAACAGATCAGGTAAGTATATAATTTTATTTTTGTTGACAGCGAATATCCTCCAGTTTGGAAAACCATAATTTCCTAGGCATATAATTTCCTCCAAACATATCAATTCTGTGACTCAAAATGAAGGTTGGATGGCTCATGAAATTTTATGACATGACTACCTGTTATTACAGGCTTACGTGCACTCTTTTGTACACAAGGACCGATGGATTAAAGTGCCGCGTGTATTATGTCCTGAGAGATACCTTAGGCTATATTATAGATCTACTATATGTAAAAAGACTGCTCTCCTTTTTCCAAAACCTTTCAGTCGTTTGACATTCCTGAATAAATTTTGATACTACATCTATAAGACATGGAAAACGTAATGTCGTAAACATCTTTAGCTAAAGATACACTCGATAGTAAGGGTTGATAACTCATGAATTCCCAAAAAACGTTAAAGAACTTCACATGTTAATGTATCGTTTTCTTGACACATTAAGGATTGAAAAGCATGTTAAGATTACATATCGTATATTATGGTAAGTAGTGAATTATTTATAAAGTAAATACCCTACGTTTAAATCGTAAGTTAGCATGCAATTTGAAGCCTTCGTAATGATCATTATGACAGACAAAATTTTGTTTCCGGAAGAGATCTTTTTTATATCAAGAAAAGCTGGTAAGCTACACTTCCTTGACTTTTTGTTTTCAGAGTCTGAACTAAAACGGGAAACGTTGATATAATCGAAACATAAAGGAATTTAAGTAAGAATAGTACGTACAAGTGAAAAAGCGAAGAAAGAAGAGAGTCGATCGTAGTACTGAAATACTGTATGAATAAAAGACTGGCGAAGAACCAGCAAGTAAACCGTTTAGAGGGATTGGAGACTTCAGTGGCTCTACTCTCTGCCAGAATTGTCCAAAAGGATTTCCGCAGCCGTTCACAAAAAGCAAAATCATGAACATAGGTAGGTTTTAGGCAGTAAAAGTCTGACATCTCTTCCGCTCAATCCAAATCGGGTGGAGATATTTGATGATTTTCCAACCGAAAAAAGGGGATCTAGGATCTACCATCGTACTTCCAAATAGAATAACATCTGAATACATGACGTAGACCGGTGTCTCTCCTACAATTGTCGTCTACATCATCATCATCATCTAAGGCCTTTGTCTTCTCACCGCTTGGCATAGGCCTCCCCTATGCCCAGCATACAGCCAGCATATCAGCATTGTCGTCTTCGTCATCTGCCGTTATTTAAAATGTAGCCGTTATCCTGTAGGAAGAAAGATTGAACATATTCAAAAGTAACAAATAATTTGGATCGCCAATTGAAAGTATGTTAAACGATAAAAATAAACTGCAGATATGTGCTTTCCCGGGAATGAAAAACAAAGCTTTGTAAGTAGGAATTTGTGATAATTATAGATTAAAATTGGCAGAACAAAAGAGAATGGTATATGTCCGGCAGTCGGTGATGGAGAAATGATTATGATGATGATTCTTCTTCTTGTGAGTGCTAGTATAATGAATGAATGTTGGCTTTCAGCTGCTGGAATCTTGATCAAAATTAAATGTGAGCCCGTCTATATACATAATAATAGTGGTAGAATTGAATGAGAGTGACTACTGAACATTCTTGCTATGGTATATAAGTTTCTTTTTATGTTTTTCTGATTTCCTTTTCAGGAGAAAAATATGGTGGAAAAGGCGGCTTCTAGTGTTTCATTTCCGTTTTAAAAAGTTACATAGATAAAGGTGAAAATTATGCTTTTGTTAGTTTAGATTTATTAGTGTATTTTTGTATGAGATTTTCTGTTGACTCACGAATATTAGCATGGAATGCGTACTCTTATTTTTTTCAGGAAATCCTCCTACTAGTTCTTCCACAGAAGTAAATACTTTAAAATCGCTGGAAGGAAAACCGACATCTGCCTACAAAGAAAACCGACGTGACTCCATAATTAATGAAACAGGTTACATTTTATTGCACATGTGCAAAGACACGAATAATAAACATGCAACTACAAACGTACGAATAAATTATTTTGTAAACACGATACCCGAAAAACATCGCCAAAAATAACCACAGCTTGAGCCCCACTGACGGTCTCTACTCCTAAGAACGAGTTGCATTTCACCCGGCGCGCACACAAGCACACGACACGCACACACACGCACCCCGCTAATGCACACCTGTGGGGCAAGGAACGAATTCGGGAATAGACCGGTTGAAGCCGCTTTGAACCGACTCGCGGCAGAACGCACTAGTTTTGTTAGTTAGGGCGACACCCTAAATTTAGGAGAGTTTTTAATTACGTCCGCTTTTGCTTTGAGATTCAAATTTACGGGGATGAAACGGGGGTGAGCCTGTAGCTGGATGTTAGATGGGCGCACTGTAGTAGTGCCACATACAAGGATGTATAGCGCTTCCTTTTTAGAGGGAAATGAACAAAGGGGACCGTATTGTGCAGAAGGACAGACAAATGTTAAACGTAGGTAGAGATGGAAAACAACGATTGATTTACGAGAATACCAGTCAACTCCACAGTATAGTTCTAAGTTTACGATAAATCTCAAGTACCCACCTACTCGATACATAGCCAAACATGCGTTTTTCTACATGACAAGGACTCTTTTCACTTCCATTAACTCATGTCCCTCTATACATTTTAGCAGTCTTTAGCATTTTCAGACGAGTATGTGAAACAAGAATAAGTCACAAAGTGCATTTCATTTATCTTAGTGAGCGTTTGTAGAACTCTTAATTGTTTTTAATCATAAATTATTTACTATTTATTTCCGAAAGTGCTAGTATTCGCACTATGAAATTTGATTCTTAGACTAGTAATATTTGTAAGTATAGTCAGAATAATGTCGTAATTATAACTTTGTTCTGTACCCCTCAAGGGATACTTGTTTTTATTATTATTTAAAGACAATATAAACACGTGTTTTTATTTTGGATTTTTTGTTTTCAATAGAAATGAGTGGGTGCTTAATAAATTAATCTACAATCTACACTCTATTTATATTTTACACCCTATTGTAAAAGAAATAGTCTATTTTTAAAGTCTTGTGTAATATTTTTATACTGAGTGATTTTGTTGTATCTTTTATCTATTGTTTTATAAATTGCGCGGGAAAAAATAATTCAAGAAGCTTGTTTAAGTAATGTGAGGAAAGTTTGTATTGGATAAAATGAAGGCTACAAGAAAATGCACAAGAACGAGTTTTTGAAGGAACTGTGCTTTAAAATATCGCATATTCAAAGAATTGCTACTTACCCTGCATGGAAGTGAATAAAATAATATGATTCCATTTATTTTTTTCAGATAATTGTGCTTTCTTTTAGTAAACCATGTTTACAAAGTTACCTTTTAAGTAAGTTTATTTTTCATCTACACAAAAACCCCTTGCGTATCAATTATCTTTATTCGTAAAAAAGGAGCCAAACGCACAATTAACGACGATGTGCAAAAAGAAAAGTGGACAAAAATGGGTATTTTAACAATAAGTTTATTCATGAAATTTTAATGTGTAAAAATAGTAGTTATTCTGTACTTTGTTTTTTTTTAAATACATATACATTTTCAAGTATTAAAAATCATTTACAGAGCTATTATTAGCGTTAGAAACATATAACAAACTTTTGCGGTATTTTATACATATTGTGCATTCAATATAAATGAAATACATTTAAAATCTAAACATTCATTAACATGTAATACATATTTCTTTATTAAAAAATGTTTATTAATTGCGCCACATCATCAAACATCGTCGTCTTCTTCATACACATTTAATATTTCCTTCGCATTCTCACTTAGAGAGAAAATGAGTATTTTAAAACGACAGGAGAACGATAAAAAGTTGTTAAATAATACCTATTACGAACCCAATGAAAAAAAACTTCTTGACAATAATTTTCATAAGAAAAGTTCGTTAATCAAAGTTATCAAACATAGTCAAACCTACTCACTATGTTCGTGATAAATACTGTCAAACAATGCTTCT
Organism: Trichoplusia ni; assembly: GCF_003590095.1. Taxonomy (NCBI): domain Eukaryota; kingdom Metazoa; phylum Arthropoda; class Insecta; order Lepidoptera; family Noctuidae; genus Trichoplusia; species Trichoplusia ni. The sequence continues at coordinate 29,341 of NW_020799753.1, read as the reverse complement.
TGCATGGAGAGTGAAACCCGCTTCAAAAATGTATTGTGGAAAATTGCCCTCTACTAGCATCGTGATAACATTAAGAATCTCATCACAGCTAATACAAAAGTATCAATAATAAAGAGTAGGCATCCAGCACTCATAACAAAGAGCAGACGCAGACAGCGCCGAATAATTTGCTAGTTAAAAATCATACATAATTATATCCCACCATTTTTCTACGCACTTTCGCGCACGCACACCATCGCACTGACCGCGTGTACACACGTGACCGCAACGCACACTAGCCCGCCAACCAATAAATAGATTGAACTAAACGGTGAAATTTAAAAAAGGAACAAAACGAACGAATCGCTCCGCACACATGTAAGCGCAATGCAACCCAATCATTAAACTGCGCGTTCCAATTTTGAACATTTTCGCTCAGAGATTAAGGTTGCAATTGAAATGGTCGACTGTTGTTTGTAGAACTAGCATGTTAACACATTACTCGTGCGTGGGAATGACGCTACTCACACATGAGCATAATTTTTGATTATAGGAACACCGAATTTTCTCGGAGTGTGCGTCTTCCTACAAGTGTGGGTGTATAAATGCATTCTTTATACTTTTGTGTGCTGTTTAAAGAGTGTCTGTGTTGAATAAAAAAATGTAAAAGTGTGTGTTATTTTGCTGTTCACATGATGGATTCGCGTGTTTGTATTAGTGTCTTTTTCGTTTTTTTTTCGTATGTACGGCAGCGGACACAGTGGATGTGTAAGCAGTGAAAAAATAATTTTAACTGGCACACTGCAAAGCATGTTTAATTTTCGTTTACTCGTCCTGCGAAATGGAACGTCATTACGTTTTAAATTACGATGTGCGGCTTTTTATATATACGCTTTTTAATTTACATTGTTTGTTTAATTTGTGGATTGGATATATTTTTTTGTGAGGAGGGTGATTTATTGGCTGGTATCGGACGCATGACGGCTCGGCGCTAATGTAGCCCAGATGTAAGATAGCCGCGTTCGGGAGAAAACTGTTTACATATCATGGAATCATTCTGAATTTCAGAGAGAAAACAGATTGAGATGGTTTGTCGTTTCCCTTTGCGATGAGTTTGTATGTCGTTTCTTGGTATCGCGGTTTTCATCTGAAACAATTTTTTGTATTTAAATCAACATTAAAATTTCTTAAAGGGTTTTTCTCAGGACTTTTTTAGACTTAAAAGACACTGTTTAACATCCCTGTAAATGATTTAAAAACTTGGGCAATTTTTTTTTAGACTAAATTAATTTTAAGTAAGTACACCGAAAAATGTTGGAAGAAAAACAGTCATGAGACTATTTTAAAGGATAACAAGGGGTCTAGATAATATCAAATGGCATTAGAATATTCAAATCTAATGAAACTTCAAATCTATGGGAATGATTCCACTTCAACATGTGACGTGTCTTTAACTAGCCAATAAAATACATTTCTAGGATTCGTCTGCGTTACAGAGAAAAGTAACTGAAATTGTCTACTAGGCAATTACTGTTCGCTCTAATAAACAAAAAAAAAAATTATTAAAACTTGCATAATTGCCTAATTATAATAAGGAAAGCCTTAGTCAGACACAAATATTTACCATAATATACAAACCTAATCTAAAGTCTCTAGTAATTCTGTCACACCATCAACTTGGTCTATTTGCCCAAGATTGGCAAAGGCCTCCTTACTTCCATCTCCATTCTATCCTGTTTTGTGCTATCCATGACCATGTTTCTTCCCTATGAGCTTAACTTCATATTGCCACCAGTGACACTGTCTACCTCTTTTTCTTTTCCCGTTTCTTTGGTACCAATATACTATACTTTTGTTATATTAGTAAAAAATGCACATAATATAACAATGCGGTCACTTTTCTACCAGTTTCTTATAACAATACATTTATTTTTGTAAAAGAAAATACTTCTTTCCGTCGTGTAGAGTCGTTTTCTCTTTCTTTCTCTTTTGCAAGTCTTACCTTAAGAGATAGTGTTAGTTCCTCTAGTGGTAGTAATGACTAAAGCTACTCCACTTTGTGTGTTATGGTACGATGTTATATCCTCAAGATAAATAAATGGAACATCAGGAAACTAATAAAGTCAAACTATATTAGATCATTCAAATGTGCGAGTCGGATTCGCTACGCCGAAGATTCCGTACAAATTAAATGTTATAGAACATTCAGTAGGTTGGGATTTATTTATAATCCAACAAATGTATGTCCTCATCAACCGTTATCTTGATCTTTACTTCTAGTATTTATTCTTATAGGGGAAACAAGTATATGAATATGATATGTAAAAAAATCAACTGACTATCTGTACAGACTGGTGGCAGACAGACAGACAGTGGGTCCTTACTAATAGGGTTTCGTGTTCATGCTTTGTGTGCGGAACCCTAAATTAATATTACTCCCTCCTATATTTCATCAACGACCAGATTATTTAAGAGTTCGTTAAGAAAATGTGATTAAATTCTAATGACGCTTGTAAATTGTTTCGGGGTTTGTGATCTAAACCATGCACGGTGTTACTAAACAGAGCTTTTAAATAAGTGCCATTTCAAATCTTATAGATCAGCTGCACTAATTATGTAAAATTTTTCTTTAATTAATTACTTTGATACTTATGAATTGTTAAGAGGCAGTACTTAAGTATAATTAAACTGAAAAACATATGAATTGAGGTGAATATAAATAGTTGTTATGTTGAAATATTATTTCGTCTATTATAGTTTATTTTTGTGTTAAGGCTTTAGAATTCTAATTTTTTTATTGATTGTAATTTGCTGTAAATGTTCATTACCCATATTCAAACCCAAATCCAATGTTTCTGTTTTTTTTTTGCCGACTTAAAATTACAATTCACATTAAAAAAAAAGTGTATTCACACATTATTTGCAAAACAATCTACCAATTCATTATTCTCATTAACTTTCAAACTGTTTTTGTATAATTAAACCTCAAATAAGGATTTACTGTAACTGCGCAATAGTTTTCAGTTTCAGGCTGAAAAGGGCCTAGACGACTGTATCCGTCGGCTTTTTATTTTTGTTTTGTTACGATTTTCTTCCGAATGCTTTTGTATTATAACTTGTAATATAGTGATTTGTGTAAATTAAGGCATTGTCGATTGCGTAAGATGGTTGTGGAAACAGAGGTCGTCTAACTTACTATGAAAGAAGTGTATTTTTAGATCAATTTTCTTTGAAATTGCTTTCGAAAGCTTAGATAGAGTTTAGCGAATGGAGTATTGTGTCCCAGAGTGAAATAGACTATGTTTACGCTGCTATTCGTGTTTCATACCGTTCAATTACATTAAATATATATTTTTTTATTCTCAAGATCTTTATTTTATTATTTCTCTAAGATAGCTAATGGAGACCTCCTGATTATAAATTTGTTTTGTAGACTGCTACAGTCCAATTAAATAAAAAACAGCAATTGATATTTTTAAACTATTAAAATTCTTTTCAAATTCAATCTAGCAGCGAATAACATTTAATTATCAGATATAAAAGTTACTAACACTAAAAAAACATTTTTTTTTCGTGACAACTTAAAAAACATTTTTCATTGACGAAGTTTTTCCGTCTAGTTTTATTAGAATTTCCCTTGTGACAGCCGTGTCAACGTCCTCGCTCAAGGAATAAGAATTAGTGAGCTAGACAGACGTTGTCCTAGGTCGGGGTTCGGCCTAGACCGAATATAGTTCACAGCGTAACCTTGTAGTAAGACTGGAATTTAGTCTGAACGTGTATTTAATGAAGCGTGCTCTTCGTTTATAAATATTACCTTTGTAAATACGTTTTTGTTTTTCTTTTCTAAAAATATATTTTTTGTTGCTTTGTGGTGTGTGTTTTGTAATATTTTTATTTATATTTAGCCACCGGCAAAGATTACGTACGTACCTTATTACTTTACGAATAATAAGACAGCTTGTTATATGAAGTTGTTAAAATACTATAAGCATTTTCTATTCTATTTCAATTTTTAAACGACCTCATTTCCTTTTTTTCTTTCCGGAAAATGGTCTACGCCCAGCAGCTATAACATCAATATTACGAGCTTTTAAGGGAAATGATAAATAATCATCATACCATCAAAATAAAAAAGCACAAATTATTTATTAATATTTTAGAAAACTTCCGTTTTTTGGCTCTCCTTAGAGGAAGAATTTTCTTCTCTCCAATGACCATCAAACCTTTTCCAGCACTGCGTTTTTATACGAAGGTATAAACATTCCTGTTTCCGTATTTTCTCTACCTTACAAAAAATCTATCTAAATCCACACCACCTCACACATTTAAACGAAAACAACAATCCGATCTCTGAGCCTCAATTTGCAGTAAACAAGTGAGTGTTAGCTAACACTACGTGTATCTATCAAACTGATGGCCTTCTCTCAGCGGTCCTTACTCTAAGACCTGAGGAGTCTGTGATCACAATACTGTATTGAACTTAACAAAAAGGTTTTGTTACGTAGTGCGTAGTTATGTCTGAACTCTGAGGCATTGTAAATGTAGGCAAACAGAAAGATGGTTTATTTTCTTTGAGTTTTATGTTTGTGAAGAATAATGTAGTGGTTTAATGTAATATTTTTCAGTATAACGAGATCAGTTGTTAATAGTATTTTTAAAGGTAACCACCACTCAACCAGTGTTATGTCCAAATATGAAATTCTGTGAAATTAAGAAATTAAAAAAATAGATTTATTTCAATTAGGCCGTTTTTCAGGCACTAAATTTATGAGATACTACAGAATCACAAAGATAAACAAGTTATAAAATAAAAGACCATTTAAACTATTATTAACAAATATATTTTGATAAAAAATACTTAATTAGAAACAATGGCGAATATTTTTTAACATAGTTTTCACGTTTCAGCATAGCTCTTCATTATTACAAATGTACATGTCATCTCTAACTTAAATAAGCCCGAAAAAAAAGAGTCCTCAATCCTTGCTCATCCTAAAATTCCATCTATAAGCATTACACTAGAACTACACTAAATAGTATAATAATAGTGAATGTATCACAAACAGCAACACATTTCTAACCGCCGACGACCGCAGCATCCCTCAATTGACTCATGAATGTGATACATGTAAGCTCCTATAATCCACATGTTTCCGTAGGGAATGCTATTGAGCTTGTTTTCCCTACAAATTGTAAACTGACAGGCTATGTATTGGTAGACGAACGATTGTAGAGTCAATGTAGAGTTGTTTCTTAGTGTTTTAATGTGAAAGGTTTCAAAAAGTAATTAGATTAGAATTTAAGATTTGATATGTTTTATCTCGTGGGAATATATTTAATAACTACCTGTTGCCCGCGACTTCGTCCACGTGCTTAGAATTTTCCCCGTTTTTTCCACATTTTCCATTGTATCTTTGCTCCTATTAGTCGCAGCGTGATGTTATGTAGCCTAGAGCCTTCCTTGATAAAAGGTCTATTCAACACAAAAAAAATCAATTCGAACCAGTAGTTCCTGAGATTAGCGCGTTCAAACAAACAAACTATTTTGCTTTATATACTAGTATAGATATTATTTTGTAAACATGTAGATTGGTAATCTATACTTATATTACAAAGCTGGAGAGTTTGTTCTTTTTTTGTTTGATGTAACACGTTAGTCTCAGGAACTACTAGTTCTATTTGAAAAAATCTTTTAGTGTTACATAGCCCATCTATAGAGAAGATAAAGAAGTAGATAGTTTTAAGTTGAATATATTCAAGCATCCATTTAGCTATAATATTACACATGTTTATCTGTTTTTTTTTATTTTTATAATAACTATCGTGAGACTGATTTATTATTAAATGATGTAACGGATCGAGCCGCATCTGCTCATGCATTAAGGACTCCGGTTGGGTCCGAAACTAGTCGGGCTACCCCGATAAATACGCGTGAGTAAACCGTTACATTATTTAATAATGTTTTTTTATGTTTCAGTCAACTTTAAGAAGCTTTACGGGTTATCCTTTAAAAGGAGGAAGTATTTTCCTGAGAAGACAACCAGACGACGACTAGCTGCTATATCGTTACGTACATATATGATAATATTTTACTTTTTTGACTTGAACTTGAATTGTACTTAGGGTCTACACAGTGACCTGTAACTTTGTGTCATAACTAACAAAATGTAATACATCAATACACCATACGAATCACTTACACAACACGATGACGGCGAAAACAACACGATAGCGACAAATGAAGCAAGCGCTACAATCCCTCCATCTTGCGTGTAATCCTATAACCATATGTTATCGGGAACAATACGCTTCCTCGCGCCAACTATCCTGAGCATGTGTGCGTGCTAGTGTGTAGGAGCGTTAGCAAGGAAATTTAGGAAGAATGGAGAATAATTTATTGAACTATTAAATAGTAAAAGTTTAAAGATTTTCGTAGTGAATGAATATGTATATTTGTATGTAAGTGCAAATGATGTTATTTCATTGGATGTTACAGACTTGAATTGTTTGTAAAATTATAGATAAAATTCCTTACAGTGGGATTCGTTTCTTTCTAGAGAATCATTATTTTAGTTGTAAGAAACTGACTAATAAACACTTATCTCGCAATTTTGCAGTGATACGGTTTCTGCAATACTTTTCTTAGTCTGAATGAATTCACTGGGTACGGGTATTTATTTGTCTGTCTGTTTCACTGCACTTTATGTATCTCTTCTTCCAATGCTCTAGCTCGCATTTTCACAAGCACACACGACACATAACCATCATCACACAATAAACCTAAAATTCATATTTGATCCAAGTTTAAAGTCCCCAATTTGTAGCCAAGTTCAGTAACACCACTAAACATGCAAGCCGCGTGTGACCGGGGTCAATTCGACTCGTTGCGGCTGATTGGAACACGCGACTTGCTAATTCTTGGGTTTTGGTGATTAAACTACATTACCACGGGGTAGCTGTAGGTATCAATTATGTCATTAAGTATGGAGAAGTGACGTGAATGAGTTTTGGGATGAAAGAGATCAACCTCGGGAAATTTTAGTACGGATTTTGTGTTTTTTTTCTAGACTATTTCGCTTGGCATTCGTTGTAGGAACTCCACGACTCTATTACGACCTATTTGGATGTTTTCAGAACACGTTATGTAGATATTCCAAAGGAAGTCAGAGTCTTTGAACTTTTTGAGGTTACATGTAACTGAAGAGCGATGGAAATAGTATCATCATCATCTCCAGCAAGTCTCAGTTCAGTGCTGGACTTATTCCTGGGAGAGGAAATACTATGAGCGAGTATAATAGTGGATTGAGGCATAGTAGCTTTTATCAAAAGGTTCTTCTTTCAGTTTCTGATAATCTATATTCAGAAATAAAATACCTCACTACTATGTCTATTTATCAAGTTTTTTTCGTTTAACCATTATTACTGTTAAACGAGGTACAATGTTTTTTGTTCGTTTGTCTGTAATACATACTAAAGAACAAAGACGGTGCAGCTTTAGACATTTCCCAGTCGACCTTGTGTGATGCAGAGATGAAACGTGCTAGGTATACTAACAAGGCGACGCGTCGGCGGACTTACAAACACACAAATATAGTTTTTATTGTACTTTTTATGTATTATGAAGATAACTTCAGAAACCAATTAAGAATCTGTGTTTTTTTTGTGATTATTAGACTTGTAGATAGGAAAAGAGCGGTTTACATTAATTATCGATTGCATTTATTGATTTCGTCATTATTGACATCACTCTCATAATATTAAAAAAAAGGTACTCAGACGTGTTTATTGATAGAGACACTAGCAAGGCCATGCAACAAAAAACTAAACAAACTATTCAACAAAAAATCGATAAATAATAAATAAATAAATAACCATCTAAACTTTCTTTACTAACGCTACAAGTACACTAGTGTGTGTGCTAGACGTAGCCTAGACGAAGTGACCCACTGCCCGGCGACCTTGCTTTTCTTATGTTATTATTCCGTCCCCCTCGCTCGCGTACCGAGACTGTTGCCGTCTTGCTCATGCGTGGAGTCTATTGATAGTTAAGATGTGTTCAAGGTTGGAGACGGGATCGGGTTATTGTGCAGGAATGGTTCAGGGGGAGGGTATGGGATATGGCGCGGTTAGTTTCATGTGGGTTTGTGTCCAACATTGTTATGTATTGAGGTTTGTGTTAAGAGGCTTGTTGAGGTAGTTGTTGTAGTTATTTGTAAGTTAATGTAAGGTTGTGTGTTGGTATGATGTAGGTAGTGAATGTATTAACTGGCTTTTTTATTGAGTCATAAACAACATAGGTTTTAACAAAGTTGATGTGCTTAGATTTTTTTTGTGAAGGTCTTATCACATGTTGTATGAGTTGTAATCGATGTTTTATTATAAAGTTACGTTACTATAATCGAATTTAAATCGGAACTTTTATTAATATGGTTAAATGATTTACAAAAAGCATTGACTATGACAAAAATCTATAAATTTTGCGTTCTAATTACAATGCAATTTCAATCATAGTTTAAGAAAAACGTCCCACAATTACACTTTCATAAAAAAAAATACAGAAAAACCTGAATAATCCAAAACTATTCATATTAAACGTTATAACACAATAGTAACATCCCTTATCTTTCCTTGTACATCAGTACATTGACCCTCGCCGTCTAGACGAGACAAGGGTAGTGGGTTGCAAGGGCTTGTGACTTGTCAGATGTCTTGTAAGGGCAGTGGCGAGCGTTATGGGAACCGTTATGAGGGTCAGTGGGAGAATCGATTGTAGTTTGTCGATCGTGGGGTGGAATAGGGGAGGTTGTGTAAAGATATTCGTAAAGTTTGTGTAGGTGTTGATAGTAGGTATGTGTTATTTGATTTGGATTGTGTTTTTGAGATTGGAATGTTGGTATTTTGTGTGTAAGAATTAAAAAGTGAAAAATAAAATAATTAAAGTTAGGTATTATTCCTAATATGCAGTTTTCTGTTTTAAGAACGATAGAATACTTGCTATGTCGTTATCTTTCAACGATGTGGTCCCACAGCTGGGCTACTAGCTACTTATTAGCTAATTATCTTCCTATAGTAAAGGGAAAGTTTGAGCGTTGATCGACATTCGGAATCCAGGTTTCATCGCGCTGTTCACACTATGATGGTGTTGTCTAAATTTTAGTTAAAAAATAATAGTTTTAAGATAACTTAAACGTAGTAGATCAAGATAAACTTAGATTGGATGAACTTTCTTATACAAGGAATGAAAAGTTTCAGGCATTTATCTATTAACAAAACATAACAACTATACAACAAAAAGTGTCCAAAAGTTTTAAAAAATCTAAATAACATTAATGAAGGCCTTCTAAACAAATTTAATTTTAACTTAAATATTAATATTCTCAAACCGATTAAAAAACTAGTTTACTATCACCCTGCAAAACAACCTAGTTGTCAAAACACCCTTTTATCTAGTTAAATAATATCAAACAAACTGGTTCCATAGTTCCGTTTGTCTATTGACCGCACTTGACCCCTCAAGGGTCGTGTCTAGACGCGCCCGGAAATAGTGATGTTACGTCGTTATTGCAAATAGTGATGTGACTATATTGTTATTATGTTGTTAGTTGAGGGTTGATGTTTGTGTTCAAAGGTTGGATGGTAATGTTTTAATGTTTATTAGGGATGTGTAAGGTGGCAATTTGTTTATTTCTGTTAAAAGTCCCTGTAAATATTTCTGTTGATGGTTACTGGTTTGGAGTTTTATGAAGGTTGATTGTTTGTGTAACATTGTTATACTAATTTTACAGGCGAATACAAATGCTTATTAAGTCCTAAATAGATGTACTAGTATTGGAGAATATGATTGGTCATTGAGTGTTAAATAGGCAAATGTTTACGATGTAAATATTGCTGGTATGAAAATATTTTACTTGTAATAAATTGCACAGGCCTTGTAAAGAGTTCTATCTTCGATCTTCGTAAAGTGGATACATATTATAATCAAAGATATATCAAAAGCGTGAATTATGGTAAAAAAAGTCTTTTATAATTTGATGGTACTGTTTTTCCTTCTATTTGGTAATTCTTATTCTTTAATCTAACGTTTTGTTGTTGCTCACTATAAAAGTATAAAAACATACACGAAATTTTGTATTTTTTCATTATTTTGAAAAGAGTAACTTAGGAAGAAACGCGAAACTATTCAGTTTTTAATAGTTACATATTGTAAAATGTAATTCAAGGCCTTCTTGAAGAAAAACCTCTTTACTTAAATTCCAACACAACGTCTAAATACATTCGATCTCAAATTATGATCAGTGAGTGATCATGAAAAGTCAGCAAATCGTTTGCCAACTCTTAGATAAAAATAGGCACAGTGATTTCTATTATCCTATATCCTATTATGCATTATTTAAGGTTCAAAAAGGTTTAGATTAATCTACAAATATTTTGATACATCTTGCATCACATTTAAAAATACGATTCTGTTGGCGCAGTAGGAAAATGTTCGTTTTTAAACTAAGATAGGTGACTGAACCCGCTGTGCTTGATTTCTTTGTTAGTCATCGCTATATTTGGAACTTCAAATAACTATAACATCGAAAACACGGAAATTGTTTATTACTCAAGTAGGTTATTTGTTGTTATACTTGAAAACATTTATCGAAAAAAATAATTTTATATTACAGGCAAAATATTTTTATATTATACTGACTACTACTCTAGATAGGTAAGACAGTTTCCAACTTATTAAAAATATATTATAACAAGTTATGCAACATAATGAAAAACACAATTTCAAAGACGATGTTACGTTTTTCCGGAAAATTACGTATTGAAAATCTACGCCACAAATAGTAATGAAAAAGTTCGAAATTTTCCAAGAAAACGGCAATAAATCTATTAGTTTCATAGTAAACACAGAATACCTCCCAACTGACCTCCAAACTAAAACTACGTTGTCCTACAGCTCGCGCTAATGACGTCATCTATCTGAGTCTAAAAAATACTCGCTGGCCCATAAAAAATCGCACACATTCAAATTTATAATGGCAGTCGTAAATGCACACAGCGATGCGTTTGCGCCGATCTAAAACACTCGTCCGGCCAGCCCGATAATGGCGGCTGGGGTTAACGAACTCTCGGTTACATATTTAGAAAAAAATATTTGGCAAATGTTCAGTGCGGCGAGGATTACAATGTTGGCCACGAAAATTGGCACCTCCGCTCACGAATTTTACCATTTCAAGTATGTCTTCTTTTGCAAATTGAAATTGTTACACTGTTGTTTTTTTGAAAAACGCCACGTTTAAGGCTGTTCTGTTACACTAGAATATACTTATTTTGGCGATTACCCTCAGAGGCGGTTGGAAAATGGTGTATCAACAAGAGGTGCAGGTTTCATGCAGGACACATTATAAAGGTTATTGCGTATTTATTACAGTTAACTGTTTGCTATCTGTTGACCGGTTATTTCTAATTTCTTTATAACTAAACTTCGGTCTATAGTGATAAAAACTATACTTAATTAATTTATTGTCGCCTTTCCTGTCTGTTTTAAATTGGCAACAATTAGTACAAGGGCTATGCATGCGGGCTAGAAATAATTCCACTTAGTCTAGTTAAAACCTATGTTCTAAACTGCGGTCTTACTCGTAAGTATGGGTGTTTAATAGCTCTTTATTGAAACTAAGTGGTGTTAATACTGTGATGAAGGGTAAGATAAATAATATAAAAAGGAGGGTTCTCAAAGAGTGCGTTGCGTTGCTTTCCCTCCTGCAGAAAGATTACTGCAGGAAGCGGTGAAGGGTGGGTGAATCTGAGTGCTGCCCGTTCATTTCAGCTTAAAAACGTGATACTTAGTAGCCTAGTTTGATTGTGAATAGATGAATGTTATTAAACCTATGTAGTATATTAACCATTTTGTCTAAGTAATCAACTTCTTTTGGTGGCAAATATGTCATTTAGAAAGAAAATGTTTGAATTTACTCACCCTGATGATCTGACTCTAGAAAGAAGCGACGGGACTTTTTAGTTGTTTTTTGCTTTTTTTGCAATTTAATCTTTATATCGTGGGGGTTTTACAAGTATTTAAATCACATGCATAAACAAACCCAGACTCAGAACGAGCATTCGTAGATCACACAAACGCTTGACCTACGCGGGGAACGAACCCAAGACACGTTGCGCACCGTGGATTTATCATTGTCACCTTAACCACTCGCCTAACCATGCCTTCTAAATAGAATAGTATTAAAAAATACTATTTAAAAATTATTTATTTATTTGGTGAATAATTTTGGCCTCTAGTATATGAACTGTGACGCCAGTAGAGTTGAGTTCAAGCAACGTACCTATGTGTTTATTATCTACTGCAGTTTAATGAACTAAAGCAATTTTATGTATGTGTGTATGTATGACGCGAGGGTTATATACAGGGATATAGACTGACTGGGCGGCGGAGTGGAAATTGTAATAGCTCGGTGTTTATCATGAAACTTGTTGCGTTTTAGGATTGGGTATGCAGTTGTTTATGTGTTTGGAACTATGGGGTTAGTTGCAGTATCAGGACCGCTTTGAGGAAAAAATCAAGAAGGTTTTGTGGATTCTAAGATTCTTGGTTTATGTCCACTGTACCAATGAGGAATGTTATTGTATCTATAGGTATCTAGTAAGCTATCTCAAGTGTGTTTAAAGGGTTGGTATTAAATAAAATTCTTAAAAATGTTATGCTAGCTGTTGCTCGGATTGCGGCCGCCAGGATTTTTATAGCATTGGTCTAGCCATTTTAGTGTGAAAAGGTAAAAACATACACACACTTAGATACCTACTTTTTCATTTATAGTATATTAGTGTGTTTGAAGAGTCTATGTTGGCAATATGATAGATTTGCATATTTCAATGTATCTTATATTTAAAAAGGGGATCAGCTTCTGTTTCTGTTTTTTATTTTTGTGAACAGACCATCTTAGACTTTAAATGTCGTCATAACTTCGAATAGCCTTAAAGATCTTTTAAAACACAAACAATAATTCATTTGAAACGTGTTCTGACGATATTTCGAAACTGCGCAATAACCTTTGTAGGTAGAAAAACCAACAAAAATACTGACAATATCTTTCACCTACAACCTAACAAGGAATAGAATTGCAAAGCAGTGTTATATTGTCGCAAAACAAGCGAAGCCAGGGAGCAATGCACTGTCTAAGGTTCAAGGAGACAACTTATGTTAATTTTCGTTTAGTCGTTACTTACTTAATTCAAAGATACGTTTTGGTTCAAACCTATTTTTTGTATACTTTTTAGATTGGATGCATTATGAAGGGAACTAAAAAAGTTGATTGAAGGTTTTGGTATCCTTTTTCCGTGTCGTGCGGTCTATTTATGTACCTCTTATTGTAGCCGAAGCGTATGTAAGGGATAGATAGAGTTCAAAGGAGAACAAATATCTAAGGCAATATTTATTTGGGTTTAGAAGTAGTTTCAGTTTTCAATATGTTAATGCAATATGATGATTAAATCTGAGTTGAAGTATTTTAAATTCATAAATCACGATATGGTCAATGACAGTATTCATATTGACACTTTTCTCATGCTTTAAAGCTTCAATTGTCTGGAAGAGAAAAATACTATAGACTTTTCCAAGAATCTTCTTATAAGCCCGAAGTAAATAACCAAAAAGTTTCTGTTCCCTACCGTTGTACACCACTCAAAGTCTACCTGATTTACAAATCGTACCAAAATAAACAACCCACCATTAAAGCTAAAATAAATACAAGCAATAACCCAACGTTTGCAACTAATATGAGCAAATTTAGTGCGGCGCTATGCAAAATGTAAATATGCAGAAGTTTCAGCATAGCACAATAAAATTAGAATGTGAGCTTGGCTCCTGTCTTCTAAGTCACGTTAAAGTCTTGAGACTTGTCGAAAAAAATATTTCAAGTGACTAAACTTATAGCCGAGTGGTAAAGATCAAAATACCTAATAGCCGTATCACGGTTTCAATCCCCGCGTAGGACAATGTGTGATCACGAATGCTTGCCTTGTGTCTGGGTTTCTTCGTGTTTGTCAAACCCTTCGCAATACAAGAAATAATTGATAATTTGCTCGATTGATTTATTGAAAAAATGAGTATAATTGAGATATTTTATCAGCCCTAGCACTTCTTAAAATGTAAATTTCTACTTGCGGTTGTCTTACAATACCAACGTAAAATTACGATGTAATTTGGACTTTGGTCTTTAGTGCATAGCTAGTTTTCCGTCGCTGAATATGAGAATTTATGAAATACTTTAATAAATAATCAAACACTTTCAAAGTTTTTAGTTGTGCCGATGATTTACTTTCAATATTAAATACATAACATTTCAGTAAAATCATTTCTAAGCTGCCTCTTATAAATCAAATATTTTTAAGCTAACCACTTGCTTTGCCTGGTGCGCCAGTCTCCTATTCACCCTTCCAGACACCCTTGCCATTTCACATTTGTTAGCACTAATCCTTCTGTCTTACATATTCACAGTGACAATTACCAAGGCGAGAGTTCGACAGCACTGCCAAGGTTGCGTCTGAATACCTACTCGTACCTACTCGAGATGCCTGCATCATGCACTGTTTTGGTCTAGTGCCTGCCGACTTTTTGTTGCATCGGAAAATCCATCAAGTTGACGTTGGCGATGACGTCATTCTTAACGATTTTCTTTTCGGCATGTTTTTTTTTATTTTGAGTAATATGAGAAGTTATATATTTATTTATTTTTTAATGGTGTGTTTTTGCTTTTTGAGGTAAAAGTTTAAACGGTGATATGAAAATGAGTATTTTTGTTTGGTGTTTGTAAAATGATTGAGAGGACATAGTTTTTGTAAATAGTTTTTAGTTTTTTGTAAATAGTTTGTAGTTTATCTTTTATCATAGGAGAAATATTTATAGTTTTAAATTGGTACTAATCTATTTTAAATACTACGTGGTCCTTATACATAAATAACAAAAACAAATAAAAAAATCCGATATTTTTTTTATACAATTTCAATTTTCTTGGTAAATAACACAAACTTTTCTAGCGTGGTTTAATAGGAATAAACATGTACTTAATGATCCCACTTTTTCGCGAAGGCTTTACGCAAACTTCATTAGTCTTTGGTTACAATCTTACCTACTCTATCTATACTCAATCGTTCCCCATGCATAACTACGTGAAACTATAGTATCTAATATACACAACTCCACCACAATGGCCGCTGGTAGTAACCTTGACAGCTAGAATTCATTCACTCCGATAATATAGGCGATTCAGTGGCCGCTGGGCGGTTCGAACTGACTCTACTATTGTTGGAAATTGTTTATAAATTGCTATACTATAATCTACATTGGCTGGTATGAATTTCGTGTTGTTTTGAACGACAATAACGGTTTGTTTTTGATGATGTTGATGTACCGGAGGTTGAGGGTTCGATTCCCATCCGAGACAAAGGTTTATGTTATGCCAGATGGGTTTGCGTCTTGAAATATTTGTTATTTATGTATGTTTTTACAAATATACAAGTATTTTCAGTTTTCTAGTACTCATAATACAAGCTCAGCTTAGTTTAAGACTAGATGGTATTATGGAATATTATATTAGTATTAAAAGCATGAATTAAAAGGCTCAATACTCAAATCATTCTAATTCATAGTTATTGAAAATTAAATCAAAAATTTGAATTAAATTGCCTATGCTTTCACGTCCATTTTAATAAACATGAATGGAAATGCGTTAACCCCAAAGAAGGTTAGGTTATAATCAATTTGTCGCAATAGCCGACATCCACATTTTATGAG
Organism: Trichoplusia ni; assembly: GCF_003590095.1. Taxonomy (NCBI): domain Eukaryota; kingdom Metazoa; phylum Arthropoda; class Insecta; order Lepidoptera; family Noctuidae; genus Trichoplusia; species Trichoplusia ni. Next base: position 13,560 of record NW_020799753.1, on the reverse strand, counting down.
TGAATGATTAGACGGATACTATTTGGAATGATCTAGATCCTGCTAGATGGGTAGGCAAGCAACGACAGACAAATATGACTTAAAAATATATATATATCTCAGTATTTAGAAGATTAAAAAAAAGTGTTTCTATAAAACATTTGCAAAAATTATTGACTTATTTCAGCACATCATACGTCACATTTATCTACGAGTATTACTCTTAATAACTGAGCAGGCATCATGACAATGTATTTATTTGCTGACGGTATCTAACACTAGCTAGCCGTCTATTCATGAGTCAGATCTATTCCCGACCTATCGCAACGTCCGGCCTACGACCTATTGTCTGACCTTGATACTAATACGATGACACCGCACTTCACTACCGGCCTGAAGAATAATATCAATAGCGAAACGAATTGATTAATACATTAATATGCAAATAATAACTATTTCAATGAGGATAACAAAGTAGTATTACAATTGTTGTTTATGTTATAATTATTAATTAGTGTATAAATTAATACTCATTAATATAATACAACTAGAATACTATCATAATTATATATCGCGTAGCCCGCCGCGCGGTAGTCCATGATTAAAGACCCTGGTTAGGTCCAACACTAGTCAGGCTATCCCGATAAGTACACGTGAGTAATTTGCCTCACGAAAGTTTTAAAAGCAAAAAATAATACTATCGTGCATTTCTTCAATTTATTTCATACTTTCTGGTTTATATAATAACGGATATCTCAAATATAATGTAATATAACAACACATAACATGTATTTATAATCATTGGGGCTAATAGAATAGCTCAAATATAAGGAACTTGCAAGCTTCAAACGACACTTGGTAGTGACATTTTTGAATAAAATTCCGTTGGCATATTTTCTGATCTTATGTTTTGGGGGTTACTCATTTTACGCTTCATCCATTTCATTCCAAAAAGAGGGAGAAAGAGAGTCCAAATCATGGTATCTTTCTGGAATCTTTCCGTCTTAACAATAAAATACTTCATATTTAAGTTATTGAAAGGGGTGTATATATAATCGTGTTAATTCTCACAAGGTTTTACCGTCCTGAGTTATGTTAAAGGTTGTTAAGTGTGTCGGCGTGTGCCAAACTCGTATTGTGAGCACCTGTCGGGGGTGGACGAGCCATGAATCTCGCGCCAGACCTCACTTTATTTGCATTTTATTTTACTATTATATTGTAGTTGCAATGACCATGGCTATATTACAACTTGCAATGAAAAAAAGGTAGTCTTTAAAATTGCTTCAATTTTAAATGCCACCCAGAAATTTTGTGTAGCAATAAGTAGGGATGATATTAATCGCTAGGATAGCCGTTATTTCCTAGCCATACTAGAGTGTGCTAGTGCATAAAAAGAGCCTCGTATAATTTTCAAAAATCCAAATTAGAGGCAAGCGTTCTGGTTCCCATTTGTATGCTAATTCATTTACTTCTAAACCACTACAGCAAGTCTTCTTAAACATTAACAACAGTAGCCTAAACACCCGCCTCAACAAACGAAGGAGGTTTTCAATTCATCGAAACGTATTATAATTCTAAAGAAGCAACATCATCTAATGTGAGTGATCTAGTGTCCTAATACTGTAACCTTCATGGCCATTACGGCCATTGACACATCCGCGCCATTTAAAAGGGCTCCCACATTCGAACCATCCGCTTTGCGTGACGTCATCACACAAGATTTGACATAGGTGAGAATGATGATACAATTTTATTATTAGCCTTTTGGCGGTAAAATATATGACAATGTTTATAGCCAACTTGATAAAACATACAATCTATCCCACCGGTACGGAAAAGATGTAACTGAAAATTTATTAAACACCTAGATTTTTATTATTCATGGGAGATATGCCAATATCAGACTACTCTAGTATACAAATATCTAAATTACATAAATAAATTTATCTTGTATTTTCTTTTTAAACTATTATATATCATAATTTGAATATTTTTTTTCATTATTAGCAAGGATAGGCACTTTTAGTACTCAACTCTACTTGGGCCATATAACTAACCACTTTTCTTGAAGCCGTCAAGCATGGTACTAAATCTAGCATGCTACAAATAACTGATAAATCTCCTTAGCAGTTGTTCTACCGACAGCCATTTTTTTCAATGACTCCAATCAGTTTTGTTTCGTATAGGGGCAATAAACTTAGACATATAACTACTATATACTTTTGTTTATATACATCGCTTGTTGTGTGTGTAACCTAAAGTGTTATAAAGTAGTCTGTTTGTTTGAGTGTTGACTAATTTAACATACATAATGTTAGCCTTGGTCCGGCCATTGCCGCTGTTTAGTGAGTGGTCTACAGACGTAAACATGATCTATATTTGCGACTGTAGACGTGTAGTATAAATTAAGTAGAGTAACGATGCCATATTTGTAAAAATGAAGAGTACTTTTCGTCGATTTGATCAGTTCTAGACGAAGCTCATAACCAATTGAAAACATTTCTAATAGAAATAGTTCTAAAAAAGGGTTGGTGAAAAGCCGCTAAGCACTGTGTAGAGCTCCTCTCCTTTAGAATTGCAAGGATTTTCCTTCCAGATACCATAGTATCAGCTCCGACCTGGTGGCTTCCTGACCTTGACCCTGAGACCCTGACCTTGGAGAGAGTCGTTCACGTCGCTCCTACGCCTACCCGGTCAACTATTGTTCGCTCTACATAGAGCCAATTTATTCGTTTTGTATCAATGTGTCGGATCATTATGTTAGTAGAGTCGACTCTACTTGACAATGAATGACCGTGACATTTGTACTGTGGGGAAATTAATTTTATGTACTGCTAATTTTTATTATGAAGAGTATCTGTATTATTTATTGTTGTGTAACTGATATTCTGTCTTACCTACAAGGTGCAACCTTAAACAACTTTTGAAGCGACAAAAGGTCTGTTAAAATTTAAGAAAATTTTACTATTTGCCGATATAGTGAATACACTAATTCACTTAACAGTGTACACTAAATGGACCCTCAATATTATCATTAAAAAGATTTGCATGCTTTAAATAGCAAATGTTTTTAATTTTAGGTACCGTTCTTATTGCGAATAAATAATAGGTTTCAACCAGTTTTTTCAATTAGAAGAGTTGTCGAAACCTATTAATTAATATGTATTTTGAAATACCACCAACATCAACAATATTTATCAAGTGGTTATAATGACCCCACATTACAAGTACTAGCCACAGAACTATAGAAACATAATGCATGTTTAATTTTAATCATGTTATTATTAGTCAGAGACACGGTGAAGGTCACATAGAGTTCATCGTCCAATCAAGGTTAGTTGTTAGAGACAATGCATCAACGTTAAAGATGTAACTCTTGATTCTTAGCTAAAACGTGACTAGTTTTTATTTAAAAACCTATTTACCTAGTCGGAGAGTTTTTTTTTTGTATTAAAACATCGGTTATTTAAGTTATAGAGACGAATATTGCATTATAAATTTAGTATTTTTTCGAGAAGCATAATAAGCAGTCATAACAATTTCTCATAAGGAGCGTCTAAACCACCAGTAAGGATGTAGTGATAACTCTATTACATCAGAAAAGTACTTTATTATAGGAGGTAATATAAGTAAGAGTGTAAATTTAAGATAAATTATAGCAGGACAGCAACAACAGACCCCTTCCTATCTTAAACAGAAGTGAAAGTTGACAATCACGATTAAAATCATCTTATCTATCAAGAATGATGAAAACCCGGGTAAACAATTTAAAAAGCGTTGCTTCTCGGATTGAATTTGCAACCACGTGCATACAAATCCGGTCATTGATCTATACCAACACCACTACCAATAGCTGTTCAAATATAAAACTGAATAGCTTAGATCTTTCTAGCAATACACATATTCAATAAAACTCATTGCCAAATCTAAAAAATAAACCACTAAATATAGAGTCCTTACCTACCGCAATATACGTCGGCTAATTCTGCGAATGCATAACTACGTGACTAGTTTGTGACGTCATCAGAGTCAGCGACCGCCGCCCAAGGTTAGAAGCGAAATAGAAACAATGTTAGTGTAGGTCAAATAAACGGATACATTCGTTCTATTGACTCTACATTTTTTATAGAATTTATTCTATGATTATTTGGATACTTTTTCATCATGTTTTGCAATTTAGGAGCAGGTCATTACGTACAGGAAAATTTATTATAATTTCTGAAGATACCTATATGACGTCATAGAAATAGATGAAGTCATGCTTGAAAATGTACTATTTCATATATAGAGTAAGTTTATAGATTGATTAATATATTTAGCCTTGAAAATGATCAGGATCAAAATTATGAAACTTTTAGTACCAAAAATACGCAGGTAGGGGACAATCCAGGTTCATTTAATAATTCAAGGTTAGATTGTTATATGTGTGATAGAGTGTAGCTTGAACAGACTATATTTGTTACGAAACGTTGTTAAAATAATTGTCAATTTTTGTTTATCCAATTAAAAAAATATTTTGTTTTGATTTCATAAAAATCACCAACAAAACGTTTTCCTGTATAAACTCCCAAGATTTTACAAGTATAACTCTTTTGTGTAATTGTAGAACAAGATTTTCAAGACAAGCTGTCAAAAAATAAGAAAAAGAATCCTATAATTATGAAGTCAACGACCAGCAGAAAATTAATTATAATTCTAACGACGGTTACAGTACGTAATGCCTAACGTTTGATAGAGTCAGTGACCTTTTTAGGTCACAGCTTGTTGTAGAGTCAGAGACCTTTCTAGGTCACAGCTAGACTAATAGACATTGGTGTAGGTCATGCAATAGAGTCAGGACGTGACTATTTCGTAGGCGTCAGCCGGCAGAGTCAAGGTCTTCTTAGTGGAATTGAGATAGGTTTAATAGAGCTAATTATGTAGAGTTCGTATTGCTTCTTTGGATATTTCTTCTTAGGGTACCTAGCCAGGAAATGTCGGCGTTAAACAACTAAAAAAGTGGCGGATAATAGGCACTGTAAATTATGTGAATTTCAGTTAGTTTTTCAATTTAATAATGAAAAATATAACCTTGAGTCGGTCAATATGAAGTTTTCTTTATTAGAAAACTATTTCATGGGTGGTGGTAGTGTCATGGAATAATATTTTTTTCCTTGTATAAGAGGATAAGATATATTGCAGAAAGATTAAATAAAAGTTTTGATGTCCTTGAAACAAGAATTCAGATGGCGTATATTGGCGAATATTTTTGACTGCTAAACATAGCAAAAATGTATTTTTATACGATTCTTCTTAATTCAATAGTCATAAATACCCGAAACGTCTATCTTTATAAAACGAATTTTGGTGCACAACTTATTTGGGATCACGCAGGATCTAAAACGAATTTAAGAATATCTGTTTATAGCTGGAAGATAAACAAGCATGATTAATGCTATCAAAAATAAATTGAATCCTTAAAAGCTGTCACTAATGGGTCCTTTGTAATCTAAAAATCAAACTAAACAAACCTAATGGACGTAATCAGAAAAACATTTTAAACTATTTAAATGAGTCAATATCAACACCATACCATTAAAAAACGAATTACAAACAAAAATGTCTACTTGAAATAAGTTGAGACGAAAATTTACATTTTATGGTAACAAAAACCTTTAATCCTTTGGGCCGTGCGTTCCAAAAACAAAAGGCGGTCTACGATCGGCGCAGACGCAGCCGCGTATGTGTGCGGCACTCACACAGAGAACACATTTTTGAGAGTTTTCGCAGATGCGACATTTTTTTGATACCTACTAGATGGTACTTATTACTCCATAAGATATGATAAAATAGAGTGATATTGTTAAAAACTTTTTTTTTTGTGTTTTTTTCGTCTAATCCTTACAACTGGTATTTGCAATGGGGTTCACATTATTGAACGAATTCCTTATGATAGGAAAGTATTATTTTCACATAAGTCCATCAATTATAGAGCCTTTAGATATTGGCTTTTTTACTGTAAATAGTTAGGTAAACATTGTAACTGAAAGAGCAATAATATAAAAAAGTTATCCTGTATACTTCATTTGTAAATCACAGGGAAATAATTTTATTAGGAGTTTATAAGAACTTTCCTAAGCGGATTACGTTCGAGTGTTTTCCTCAAGCTATCTTTAGCTAGAGAGAGTCCTTGACCTGTTAAAACAGCCGTGAAGAAAAACATATTTATTAATTTGAAACAATATTTATAGGAAACGTGCGACGTGTAAATCTAAATTTGATTTTCTTATGGCAAAACAAAGAAACGTTTTTTTATTGTTAAACCACGTTTAGGTCTTATGCTGCTCTTGCTATTTAAAGATGTATGTATAAAGTTAGTCTAATAGCATTCTAGTTTGAAATGCGTTTGTCATCAGACAATTTTCTCACAAGAAAAGAGCTTTCTTTTTTAGGTGCAAATTTGTATTTACTAACCTTAACAAATTTACTATACGAGAGTTGGCTTTTAAGTCATCGTGATTTCCATTTCAAATCATGGTAGAGTACTCTCCTATTTTTGCTTTTAAAAGATTGACACTGTAGACAACGGTCTCTTGAGGGTACAAAACCATAAGGCATGAAACTCAATTCCAATTCACACAGAAAATGTCATATCTGCGTAATACTCTGGGTCCCGTATCAGTATTAGTCGATTCGTCCTTTGTCTAACAAGGGCGACAGGCCGGCAACCCGGGCTATCGATCTAATGCGCCTGCGCACCGTGCATTTATCGCTGATATTGCAGGAAGCTATGCTGTCCTATACATTATATTTTTTAAATGTTTATGTGCTTTTGATAGTGGTATTCGCTGTTTATATTAATGTGGGTACTAAAGGAATATGAATGTTTGTGTCGGTTAATTTAATTTGAAGATGTTTTTTGGTTTGTACTATTTTCTTTTCGTTGTTTTTGAATTATTGGTATTTTTTCTAAGTACTAACTTTATAAGCAGTGATTATCAATTGTTTTAATATAAAAAATATCTACTAGATATAATATAATATAATTCTTTTTTAAATAACAGAAAATCCACACAAAGTTTAAGTCTAATTTTAAGTCTCCTATAGAAACCTAGAGCAATAAAATAGAGTCTTTATAACACCAACTTAAAACCCAGCGAAGCATCAACACTGACTAGTTCCTAGCTTCAAAAGATCCTTAAAAAACGTATAAAACAAGGCCTAAATTATAAAGGCTATATAAATATCTAAGCCGTCAAGCCCACTGAATAGTTTCAAAGGGATTTTTACTATTTTTGAGCACCTGTATCGTTCATTCGACCTTTGTCGTCCTTTTTTGCTCCGCTGCCCTTTATACACTATACGTAGGCACCTTAAATATCCGATTTAGTTTATGTAGGCTTTTTGGAGCGCCTTTTTTCTGTTCGTAGATTATTTTTAGTATTAGAAATTGATTTTTAAAGGGTGTTGATGCTGTAAGGTAGAGTTATTAGGTTAGATTAGTAGGTTGTGGCCGATTATTATGTGGTGTGAGATTTTATTTATATTTTGAATGATGTTTTGTCCTTGAAGTTGATTTCTTAAATTTTTTGCTTTTTTTTTCAAGTCGACATCTCTTTAAAATATCCAAACTAAATTATTAAACATTGTTTTACTGGGACAAAAAGAAATAAGTGTTGTTCAATTAAATTGACTACTACAACAAAGAAAAGAAGCTAAAAGATAACTGGTTTACAACTTTTGACCTTATAAGCAACTTTTCTGATGTTGTACGAGTATACTACAACATTTCATAATAGGAAATTTTACTTTCACTGCGTAACACGGAATCGAAGTGCACACCTCGCTCGTCTTTCAACACGATAAGGGATAAACTGTAAGTAAATATACCATAACCTTTTCAATTACCAATCAAGGACACAAATAAAACAAACAAGGATAGAACATAAGAGAATTAAAACCAAACGATACTTTATAATAATATCTGAATCAGTTTCTAAGAAAATATCATACTCATAAATATTTCTATGAGTTTTATTTATCGGCTATTTTTAGCACAGCTTTTTGTCTAGCGAACTAATCGTCTCGTCTGGTGCAGTCTAATCTAACGTCTGTACAGGCACAAACGTCCAGTGGGACCTACTTGTTTATATGTAATGATACGAGTGTGAAAGTTTTTCAACATTTTAAATTAGAAGCACAAGTTTCTCTGAAGAAAGTAAATCGGTTTTAAGGTGATAAGACTCGGCTCCGTGATTGGTCGCTCTTAACGGAACTGTTAGGTGATCGACACCCAGAGCAGGCGCGACTCGCCACCAATCACCACGAGTAATGAATAAAATTGTGTATCTCGCTAATAACGAATTTCGAAAACAAACGTTCGTAGCTTGAAATTGGTTCGCGCCGAAACGATGAAACACGAGCGGTGTTCGTAAAACGAAGTCGTGTGATCGCCTCGACAGCCTCTGCTACCGGAGTGTGTACGAAAGAGATCCTTTTAGCGAAATTAGTCAGAGTTCCCGAAAAACGCGGCCAACGACCCCTCAGGCAACACCTAAGTATTTTAGTGTCTAAAAAAAATCCCGTGTTTACATAACATTCCGAATTTTTAAAATAAACTCCACATCGAAGGGCTCGGAACGCTCACAGACAAAAATTTCGTCGGTTACGCTTGTGTGTGTGACGCACACACGGACACGTCATAAAAATGCCCAATCGGTACATGTCGCACCACTACAATGAAGGGACGACGTAAGTCGCATACAAGTGCATAATTCGGCCGAGATGCAAAAAAAAATATTTGGCAATGCGGCCCCTACGCGCCCGCCAGTCGCCCGCCCGCCTGGCTTAGGTTAGGTTAGATTTTTTGGCTCAAAACGCTCGTTGGCAATTTTGAAAAGAATATTTGTGTCTACATCACTAGGAAAAGGAGTTCTTCCTGCAACTTTATAGCGCGCCAGTACGTCGCGATTTTTTGAATAAAGAACTCGAAACGCGTTACTTCGCTCCACTTGGAATCTTGTTTGAATTTGATAGTTCGTTTTTAATAGATAAATAGATTTATTGTTAGTTATTTAGCGAGCGTTTTGAACTAAAATACTGCGGCTGCCGGGCACTGTGTTCATAAACTATTTTACTTTACAGACATCATCGATAATGGCTTAATATTTTTAAATAAAAATCAAGATTAAAAATATTTGAAAAAGACTGTAGTGCCTAGTGTCGTGTTGTGTTTATTTTTACATTTTAGAATTTTTATTTTATATTCATTGGACTTTTGTGTTTCACATATTTTTGTTTTTCGGTAAGTACCTTTTTTATTTTTTACACTTTTATTTTTTTATTTACATTTTATGTTTTTGATTCTCATTTTTTATTTTGTATTTTCAGTTATCTAAAATACTGTTCAGGTGCATAATTCTATTAAAATCTTTTTTAAACAACATTTTTAAATTTAAAAAAGCACAAAGGAAATATTAGAATTTAATTCGTCACCACGTACAACGAAACTGGATCATTAAAATTTACAAAAACACTATACAACTTTTTAATAGTATATTTTTCTAACGTCCCGGGAATGATCCCTAGACAAAGTCACAAGGACACGTCGTGTTGTGACGTCAGCAATGCTAGGCACTGCCGAGAAGTCCGCCATCTTGATTGTGTGTTCTTTTTTTGAAGCCTACGAAGTGCGCGGGCGCAGGCCCGCCATGTTGCTTTATGTTCAAATTTCGAATATTGTGTGCAGATTTTAACCATTTTAATAGATTAGATACAAGTTTTTAATACAGTTTATAATTTAAGGCAATATGTAGATGTTATGTATGAATGTACACGGCCAATATTGTGCAATTCCGTGCGTTTTAGGCCTATTTTCTTGCTGCAAAATTATGCGATCAAAATACATTTGTAAATAAATCCATGTAAGTGCAGGTAAGATTTGAAATTCGGCATTTTTAAATGTTTAATTTTAATATTATATTTTTGTGTATTTTGCATTTATATAATTTTACCCATTGATAAACTGGGGACTCTTCTAACCTTACACCGCCACAATATTCCTAGTTCACATAGCGCTAAAATTTCCTCTAATATTTAAAATACAAAAAAAAAATAGTCTAATTTTCACATTAAATATAGAAAAATATTCACATTTAACTTACCTTGAATAAAACGGAATGAATTAGTCTTGCAACCAAAGCATAAGGAGATAATTTCAAACGGGTTACTCATTACTTTTTTTTTGTTATTTTTATGATGTTTTTAATAGTCTCTCCATATAGTCGAAGGGCCAGTAATTTATTCAACGCGGAACTTAGCAACTATCTGGAGAACGTAAGAATACGACAAACATATTATTGTTTGCATTTTAAAATATAGAATGTTTTTGAAAAGGGATCCAGATTTATTTTTCTACACATCTTTCTATTTTCTTTTTTTTCGCACAGATTTAACAACAACGCTGGTAGATTATGTTCTATAATAAAATAAAATCGTATGTTTGTACTACAAGAATCTACATATTTTAATATATTTTTAACACACAATTAGTTAATTGCCTGAACCCTTATTTTTTATTCTAATATAATAAAAAAGTCAAAACCGTTTAGACTGTCTTTAAAACTAATATTTTTTTGTTCTATCAATGTAACCAGATACACATCGTCAGTAAAAAAACGTTTTATAAGCCGTAAAAGTACCTAGTTCAGAAACTCCAAGTGCTAGGGTACTTCATGTCCTGCCCCTATGTCCTTACGTCCCTCCATCACTAAATGGTCGAAGGCCACACTAGTTAAGATGTTAGAGCTGCGCACGCGCCGTGTCATTAACTTTTGATTTTCAAATGACATTCAGTTGTTTGCTTGCCTAAAACTATTCTGTTGCCATTACAGCCGCGCTTGTGTGTGTCCGTTTGTCCGTCTGTGTGCGTATCGCAATCTATTGCTCTATGCCATCGACAAAGTCAAAGACAAATTCTAAATTTAATCCTAGACGCAAGACTTTGTTGTGTTACTGCGTTTGTACGTTTTATTTTCATGTTATGGTTATTTAAAATCGTTATAATCACCGCATGGTGAAAATATTGGTGATTATTGTATGACACAATGCGTATGGGCAGCTGCAATACGAAATCAGGAGTGGCGCCATCTTTGGCAAAAAGTCGATATCTTCAAAAGTTGTTTCAATGAATATTAAATGAGATTAAAGTCAAGACGACGTGAACACCTTTTGCTTGACAATATGCGTAAAGTACCAGTTTTGTTAATTGTTTGTTTTGTGTGCTATGTCAAATATAATTTGGTAACAAAAATCACTATTGAATTGTGGTTGGTTTACTGCACACGATGTTCTTTTGGTAAATGAAAGGAGTCCTTAAGACAATTCATTTACAGCATGGTAGTACATCCAAATTCTCTGATCTCTAATGATACAAATAATTCTAAATAACTACTTTGATAAAAACTACAAAGCCAAATTCGATTAACATTCATAGGACCAAATAATAGCTATTTTCCGTCTTATGTTAAGGTTATCATCAAAATCGGTATTGTCAGTCCGAAGTTCTGAGACGATTAAAATAAAATAAGAATGTTATACAAACGAATTGAGAATTTCCTTCATTTTGAGTCGGTTAAAATAGAGGATGTTTGTCTCATTTAGCCAATGTTTACACTATTTAATCAAAGCTTAGAGCTAGCAACTAGCGATAATAGTTTTAAATGCAGTGGTGCATGCCAAAAGATGCTTAACTAGAAATGAAACTCTATTCCTCATAGCATAAAGTTTATTTTTATGTGATATGTTAAGGTAGGTGTGTTTCTTTTTAGCAATTACCTCATAGATACAAAACACATAAATGGTAGAATTTATTAGTATTATTACGACTCTACTTTTCAGGAGTAAGACAGAATAGTAGAGACACTTTTTTACATGAGATTTTTTTATACAATAAACACTAAGATATCAAGTATATTTTTTTAATTCGTAATTAAAACCCAAGCTCATACTTAAAAAAAAAGGTTAATTAAGAAAAATGAAGTTACTTATTTCTTTAACAAGTTTGCTCTTCAAACGAATCGCTACATTCCAAATAAATAATTTATAAAGCATCCCATAGAGGATAAAGGCCTCGTCCTAACATTCAATAGGTCCATACAAAGCCTTAAGGCTGGCTATTCACAGGCGATTAGTCGCGCGACTTGTCTGAATAGCGTCGCTCTAGATACGAGAGTCATGTTTTAATCTTTTTTGACCTCTTATTGCCGGCTCGTAATGAATATATTAATACATTTGGTTTTCATTTTTGTATAACAATTAGTATGGTTGTTTTAAACCATCCAATAAATTAAAAAAAAAAACTAAATAAATGCTGTTGTCTAGTAACAAAATAGTAAAAGTATATTTTTCTCCAACCTATACCTCTGTGTAAAGAACATAAAAAGGAAAAGATGAAACAAAAGGCAAACTTATAAAAGGAAGCGAAAGACTTGTTGTATATTACCAATTTACAATGATCTCTCTTAGCATACACTTAACAAGACAGCATATCTCAATGTATTATGGTCATTGTTCCAACCGCCGTTTTCCACCTATGACACAGTGTCTCGACACTTAAGAATCCTATATGCTGTGACCTGTGGATTCAAATCTACTGTATGACAACACATATCAGGATAAATTGGTTGTATAATCTGTGCTTCACTATTTTATAGATGATCAAGTTAACGACGCTATAAAGGCCAATTTAGTTTGAACTCACTTACCATAGGGAATGTAAGATCGTATAGCTCCAATTATAATAGCTTTATATATAAGGTTTTTAAGTTTGTTTAGCGACTTGTTGGTTGTTGAGATTCGCGGCTACTAATTTAGGATGATTTACAGACTTAAATAATCTAGATTTAGATTGATACGTCTTTGAAGACTTTTTTCAAATACCTAACAGCTTTTTAAGGCATATTTTTGCTATAATTGATTGTAGTAATAATTGATTGAAGTTTTTAATAATTGTAGTTATTTGAGCGTTAGTGTCTTTATTTCAAAGTATTAAGCAGCTTATCGTTTAGTTTAGTAACAGCCGACGAAAAGAGAGAAAATTAAGACGTGGTTCAGTATATAACGCAGTTCAACAACATACTTCAGTATTGTCATTCAATAAGGTCGTATATGCCTAAACTATTAGCACACAGACACGAGGCAGACAAAACCAGCAACTATTTATAACTACAAAACTGTGTCAAAATTTAAAAAGGAAAAAATAAAGAATGTTTTAAAATCTTCCTAGAATAGGTCTAGCCGTGACCTCATATCTGATGTCTGGTTGCAAATTACTCGAAAACTATTCAATCTATTGTGTTCCCATCATAATATATTTTGTCTGACGCGCTTCGCACGAAGATTCCCGAATGCGTTTCGGGTGTTTCCGCCGAGACGAAGACGGCCGATCACAGCCGAAGTCTGATTCGTTTTGTGTTACTTGCAAATTACTTTATTGTTATAGTGAATACGTTTTAGTATTTTTTTTCTTTATTTTATATAAATTGTTATATTACTGTATGAATAACTAAGTGTAAAATAGATTAAGATGAAAAAATACAATTA